>NW_026930152.1:0-10879 GCF_032062105.1 Saccostrea cuccullata
GGGTAGGGAGGGGCCAAAATGGCCGTCAAAAGTTTTACATAGAAATATATAGGAAAATTCTTTAAAAACTTCTTCTCAAGAATGACAAAGCCATAATTCATCATATTTATATGGAAGCATGCTCAGGTAGTGTAGATACAAGATTGTTTAAATCATGACCCCGGGGGTAGCAGGGACCAACCTAGACTTAAAATTTAGGGAGACTTCACTTCTCCCTCAGAGAAATTTAGGGAGAAGTTTTAAAATTTAGGGAGACTTTGTGGCACGGGCGCACAACGCTCACTAATCATTAAAACTTATTAAAAATGAAACAATTTCATTGTTTATATCTTAAAACATATGTCATTATTTTTTTGGATTGACATCCTAACTCAAACTAAAACAGAGAGTCAGAGAGAGAGAGAGATATATATAGAATCTGTTTTTTTTTTTTTTTTGGCAATTACAAGGTATATCAAGCAAAAAAAAAAATTATAAAACAAAGTTTTTTTTTCATTTCCATAAAATGCACAATCAAATTTTGAAGCTATTTTTAAGTCATCATATATAATTCATCATATTTATATGGAAGCATGCTCAGGTAGTGTAGATACAAGATTGTTTAAATCATGACCCCGGGGGTACCGTAGGGCGGGGCCAAAATGGCCGTCCAAAATTTTACATAGAAATGTATATAGGAAATTCTTTAAAAATCTTCTTCTCAAGAATGACAAAGCCATAATTCATCATATTTATATGGAAGCATGCTCAGGTAGTGTAGATTCAAGTTTGTTCAAATCATGACACCCTGGGGGTAGGGTGGGGCCAAAATGGCCAATTAAATTTTTACATAGGAGTGTAGAGGAAAACTCTTTAAAAATCTTCTTCTCAAGAACAACAGGGCCAGGAAAGATGACACTCATCCTCAGGTAATGTAGATTCAAGTTGGTTCAAATCATGACCCCCGGGGCAAGGGTGGGGCCAAAATGGCCGACCCAATTTAAGTTTTACATAGGAATATATAGGAAAAATCTTTAAACATTTTGTACTCAAGAATCACTGGACCAGGAAAGGTGAAACTCACGTGGAATCATCCTCAGGTAGTGTAAATTCAAATGTTTTCAAATGATGACCCCGGGGCTAGGGTGGGGCCAAAATAGCCGACCCAAGTTCTACATAGAAATATATAAGAAAAATCTTTAAAAATCTTCTTCTCCAGAACCACTGGGCCAGAAAAGTGAGACTCATGTGGAATCATCCTCAGGTAGTGTGTATTCAGTATATATAAGTTTGTTCAAATCTTGACCCCGGGGCTAGGGTGGGGCCAAAATGGCCAAAAAGGGATATATAGGGAAACCTTTTAAAATCTTCTTTTCAAGTACTTCAAAGCTATGATTAGTGTTATTTATATGGAATCATCCTCAGGTAGTGTAGATTCTAGTTTGTTCAAATGATGAATGCCTGGGGGTGGGAAGGGGTTTAAATTCAAGCCCGATGTGCTCAGGTTAGTGCTGTGGCCCCTGGGCCTCTTGTTTGTGTTAAAAACTGTTACTTATTGTTTGAGAAGATGAGTATTTGACACGACAATATTTGAGAACTTGTTTTTTTTCGTTAGGCCTATAAATTAGCCATTTCAAATTTCAGCAATGTTACGCTAATATTGTTGTGATATTTATATGCACTGTTTTTGATGCATAAATGTTAGAGTGAAGTGAAAGAAAGGTTTATTTAATTAATTTAAAATCGTAATTAAATTATAAAAAATGAATGTAATAATTTTCATCATTTTCATCATTGATGATGTTTTCCAATCAAATTTTTTTCTTTGAAAAAAATATTACATTCATTTCTTAAATCACTGTGTATTTGTCTAACTTACTGTCCATTTCTTTGTCTGTGCAATCATGCCCAGAGCAAAACTTTAAAATTGGAATAATTAATATTAAAGTCTACACTGATTACAATAATTATATGTGTTGACCTTGGCCCAGCTTTAATTTATTAAGTTCAAGGCCACAGATCACCCCTGTCAAAGTCTCAGATAAAGGTCTATTTTCATTTAATTGTGATATAGGACTTACTTATTAACGTACACAAATGTACATGTTATGAATTTCTTTTATGGAGGCCGAGAGATTCCTCCCATCGAAATAAAAATCTGTAAATTCATTATCTAAAAAGGAAAATTCAGAAAATTATACAAACAAAAAACTTATGAATAAAAAGGATGCAAATTACCCTCCCGAAAAATCTAGAAATTCACAATCACCTTTCGGCTTAAATAAAAAGGGGCTAAAATTTGGGAATTTAAATATTTGTCACATTTTGCCAAAATTTGATCAAATCCAATTACTTTTAAATAGTGAACAGTCATTGGATGTATTTGGGGTTTGTGAAACTTTTTAAAATGAAAATACAGCTGATAATGAATTAAGAATAGATGGATATGTTTTTGAAAGAAAGGATAGACGAGGTAAAGCAGGTGGAGGACTTATTGTATATGTGTCTAAAGATCTAAATTATAAGCGTCGAGATGACCTTGAACAAGATAATATAGAAACAATTTGGCTTGAAATTATAATTCCAAAATCTAAACCAATTTTCTTTTGTTCTGCCTATCGGCCTCCATCTGCTACCTCCAACTGGGTTGATGAGTTGGTTAGAGAGATAAATTGTGCCTCCCGCTGTGATGAAAATGAAATTATCTTAACAGGTGATTTTAATATTGACCTGCTCAAAGACCCCCCTCGGTACTGGACCTCTGCTATAGAAGAGTTTGATTTAACACAAGTAATTCAACAACCTACTAGAATTACAAATACATCAAGAACACTCATTGACCATGTTTACACTAATTTACCTGAAAACATGTGTGAAATTCAAGTGCCCCCCATAGCTTTGTCAGACCACTACCCAGTGTGTTTCACAAGAAAAACAAAAACATTCTTACGTAAAGGAAAGCACATTGAGATAACATACAGATGCTTTAAAACCTTCAATGAACACAATTTCTTAAATGATTTATATTATGCTAATTTTACAACACTGGAAAGCATATGTGACCCAAATGAATTTTTGAAAAATTTTTACATCCTATTTAACAATGTTTTGGACAAACATGCAAAAATTAAAACTAAGCGAGTAAAAAACGATAATCGCCCTAAATGGTTAACACCAGAAATCACTAAGGCGCAACATATGCGAGACAGTTTCCATCAAAATGGTGACTTTGAAAACTTCCGAATCTGGAGAAACAAGGTCACGGCACTTATAGACTGCGCAAAGACCAAATATTATAGGTCAACTATAGAGCAAAGCAAAAATCCAAAACAAATGTGGAACACACTGAATAAGCTAGCATCAAAATCACATAATTTTGTACCGATGACTATTTCTGACAATAATAACACCACCGAGAACACGCAAGAAATTGGTGAGATTTTTAACAATCATTTCACAGGTATATCAGAAAAACTTATCTCAAATATCGAACCGAAAGATTTTGACTATGAGAAATTAATGCAGTTTACAAAAACCAAGCTTGAACATGGTGATAAATTTAGCATTCCCCTTATACATGAAAATGACGTGTTAGCTTTATTAAACAAACTTGATGTAAATAAATCAGCTGGTATCGATACCATAGGTCCACGCTTACTTAAACATGCTGCACCAGCGATTTACAAATCTATCACCCATTTAATCAATGTCAGTATTTCTACAGGAATATTTCCAAATGAATTGAAATCTGCAAAGGTAACACCGATATACAAGAAAGGAGATAGGCTTGATCCTAGTAATTATAGGCCAATATCTATTCTCCCCACTTTGTCGAAACTAGTTGAAAAACATGTTGCTAAAGATATCCGTAAATTCTTATCAGATTTTGATTTACTTTGCAAATCACAATCAGGTTTCAGAGAATCTCACTCGTGCCAAACTGCTCTCACTAAACTAATTGATGAATGGCTACAAGCAATGGATACTGGCGAACTTGTCGGCGTAACCTTTCTTGATTTTAGCAAGGCTTTTGATCTTGTGAATCATGATATTTTAATTAAAAAACTACGTTGCTACAATTTTGACCGCAAAGCAATACAATGGTTTGACTCATATTTAAACTGTAGGTTTCAGAGTGTTCAACTTGGAAATATAAAATCTGAAAAACAGGTAGTCACAGCGGGATGCCACAGGGATCAATTTTAGGTCCACTTCTTTTCTTATTTTACATCAATGATCTCCCATTATTCATAGAGAAATCAAGCATAGACTTATTTGCGGATGACGCTACTCTTCACTTTTCTGACAGTAATGTTTCTTCCATTCAAAGCACGTTATCTTCGGACATAAGTAATATAGAAACATGGTGTTCTCAGAATCAGATGATTCTGAACACTAGTAAAACAAAATGCATGTTGATAGGCACACATCAGAGACGATCAAAACAGACAAACCAAAATCTAAATTTAAAAATCTCAGATCATTTTCTTGAGAGTGTCACACATGAAAAATTACTTGGAATTCATATTGATAATTCACTTAACTTTAATACACATATCGATGCTGTTTGTAAATCTGTATTGGGAAAGATATCTGTATTACGAAGAATTAAGAAATATCTTCCATTAAATACTAGAAAGTTATTCTATAATGCTTATATAATGCCATCAATTGAATACTGTTTAACAATTTGGGGAAATGCATCAGCCTCTAGCCTCGAGAGGATTCTTAAGTTACAAAAACGGGCAGCTCGCTGTATCTTAGATGCCGCATATGACACGCCATCAAAACCCTTATTTGAAAAACTTGATTGGCTGTCAGTACATGAGCAATTGTCTGTAAATAAGTTAGTATTAGTGTACAAAACGCTTTACGGTGCAAGTCCAAATTACCTGTCTGAAATGTTCAACTACCAATCAACCAATTCGTACCATCTAAGATCTGAATCTAATTTTGACTTAAGTGTTCCAAAGCACAAAACCAAAATATTTCAAAATTCTTTTCAATATTCGGGTGCAGTATTGTGGAACAATTTACCTTTAAATGTAAGAATGTCTCCATCACTTCAAAATTTTAAAATCAAGTCAAGAAAATTTATAAAAGACCAACGATCAACTTAAATTATTATATAATTGTATATATATGTGGACTGTATTATTAACGAAATGATGCATGTTTTATTATTGTATATCAAGTCATACTGTTGAACATTGTTGAATGTACTATTTATCTTTGTGTTTTATATATGTATTTTTATAGAGGGCCTCAAGGAAGAATAGTGCTCGCACTAATTGAGTCACCCTCTTTAAATAAAGTATTATTATTAAGGTCTTCCGTTTCAGACGGAAGACCTTATAGTGATTCTACTGTTTTTAGCTCACCTCGACGAAGTCGAGATGAGCTTATGCTATACCCCCGGCGTTGGCGTCGGCGTCGGCGTCCCAGGTTAAAGTTTTAGGAGGAAGTCCATTCTCAAGTAACTTTAAGTCCTACCTTAACCAAACTTGCATGGATGATGCATCTAGGGATGTACACTACCAAACTTGCTTCAGATGCTGGATCTGACCTACATTTTCCAGATGAGTGACCAGGTTAAAGTTTTTGGAGCAGGTTAAAGTTTTTGGAGCAGGTCCATTCCCAAGGAATTATAAGCCCTACCCAGACCAAACTTGCATGGATGATGCATCTAGGGATGTACACTACCAGACCTGCTTCTGATGCTGGATCTGACCTACATTTTCCAGATGAGTGACCAGGTTAAAGTTTTTGGAGCAGGTCCATTCCCAAGGAACTATAAGCCCTACCTAAACCAAACTTGCATGGATGATTCATCTAGGGATGTACACTACCAAACTTGCTTCGGATGCTGGATCTGACCTACATTTTCCAGATGAATGACCAGGTTTTAAAGTTTTTGGAGTAGGTTAAAGTTTTAGGAGCAGGTCCATTCCCAAGGAATTATAAGCCCTACCCAGACCAAACTTGCATGGATGATGCATCTAGGGATGTACACTACAAGACCTGATTCGGATGCTGGATCTGACCTACATTTTCCAGATGAGTGACCAGGTTAAAGTTTTTGGAGCAGGTCCATTCCCATGGAACTATAAGCCCTACTCGAACCAAACTTGCATGGATGATGCATCTAGGAATGTACACTACCAAACTTGCTTCGGATGCTGGATCTGACCTACATTTTCCAGATGAGTGACTATGTTAAAGTTTTCGGAGCAGGTCCATTCCCAAGGAATTATAAGCCTTACCCAGACCAAACTTGCATGGATGATGCATCTAGGGATGTACACTACCAGACCTGATTCGGATGCTGGATCTGACCTACATTTTCCAGATGAGTGACCAGGTTAATGTTTTTGGAGCAGGTACATTCCACAGGAACTATAAGCCCTATTTGGACCAAACTTGCATGGATGATGCATCTAGGGATGTACACTACCAAACTTGCTTCAGATGCTAGATCTGACCTACATTTTCCAGATGAGTGACCAGGTAAAAGTTTTTGGAGCAGGTCCATTCCACAGGAACTGTTAGCCCTATTTGGACCAACCTTGAAGGGATGATGCATCCAGGGATGTACACTACCAGACTTGCTTCTGATGCTGGATCTGACCTACATTCTCATTCCCAAGTAACTATAAGCCCTATTTGGACCAAACTTGCATGGGTGATGCATCTAGGGATGGACATTACCAGATGGACATGGATGGACATTACCAGACTAGCTTCGGATGCTGGATCTGACCTATATTTACATTCCCAAGTATCTATAAGCCTTAGCTAAACTAAACTTGCATGAATGATGTATCTAGGGATGGACACTACCAGACTTGCTTCGGATGCTGGATCTGACCTACATTTTCATTCCCAAGTAATTATAAGCCCTAGGTTAACCACACTTGCATGGATGATGCATCTAAGGATGGACACTATCAGACTTGCTTCGGATGCTGGATCTGACCTATATTTTCCATACAAGAGACTTGGTTAAAGTTTTGGGAACAGATCAATCCGAATGAACTTGAAGACCTTGATATATGCAGTATTAACAGTTATGAATATTTGTTTTCACTATACATATACATGTTTTTCACGCTACAAGATTAGAAGTGTGTATATGCCATGTAAGGGGTTAAACACAACTTGCAAGAATATTGTTGTTGGGATGAATGCTAAATATTAAGAAAATATGAAAATATGTGAGATTTGCATTACTTAAACTGATAACATTCGTCGAGGTGAGCTTCGTAATCTTTGATTACCTATGTTTTCTTTTTATTATTATTATTTTTTTCCCTTTTTGTTTTGACGATTTCTCAGAGATGACTGGATGGATTCAGATGAAATTTTCAGGGATCATAGAGAATTAAAATAGTTTTCAAATGAAGTTTTCAGTTTTTCAAAATTCACTTCCGGTCGACAGTGATGTCCGATTTCCGCTTTTTTCAAAAACGTATTGTCCGAGTCATATCTCAGAAACGGTTAGAGATGAAGACACCAATCTTATATGAGTAATAGATCTTGATAAGTAGGCAAAACCAATTGGGTTAACATCGTGCGCCGTCAGTTCCGGTCGTCACAGGAAGTGATCAAAGAAATCGAAAATTTCAACTTTTTATTTTTTGAAACTTTTTTGCATCACATTATAGCATCTTGTTTGCAGTTTCAAAATATATCAGTCTCACCGGAAACAAAAACGACAACTTCCGGTTATAAGAGAAAAACTGCATATTTTTAGTATTTTTCTCTCCCATAAATATTTTTTATGCGTAATGTATTTGAAATGGTTTTTGGATATGTTATTCAGACTGCAAATGTCTACAGTAACGTCAAATATCTTTGTAAAATTTACTTCTCGTTGCGTGATTTCCGGTCCTCAAAATGAGAAGTTATCATAGCTAGATCTCGTAATCGGTAAAAGATAAAGACACCAAACTTATCTAGAATGATAGATCTTGATAAGTAGGCAAAATTAGTTGTGATAAGATCGTCTGCCGTCACTTCCGGTCGTCACAGGAAGTGATCCAAAAAATCGCAATTTTCAACTTTTCTTTTATGAAACTGTTTTGTCCTCACATTAGAGCATCTTATTTGTTGTTTTCAATTATTTCAGTACCATTGGAAACAAAAATATACAACTTCCGGTTAAAAGAGGGAAACTACATATTTTTAGTATTTTTCTCTCCCATAAATATTTTTTATGCGTAATGTATTTGAAATAGTTTTTGGATATGTTATTCAGACTGCAAATGTCTACATTAACGTCAAATATCTTTGTAAAATTTACTTCCGGTTGCGTGATTTCCGGTCCTCAAATTGAGAAGTTATCATAGCTAGATCTCGTAAATAGTAAAAGATAAAGACACCAAACTTATCTAGAGTGATAGATCTTGATAAGTAGGCAAAATTAGTTGTGATAAGATCGTTTGCCGTCACTTCCAGTCGTCACAGGAAGTGATCCAAAAAATCGTAATTTTCAACTTTTCTTAAATGAAACTGTTTAAGCCTCACATTAGCACATCTTATTTGTTGTTTTCAATTATTTCAGTACCACTAGAAACAAAAAGAGACAACTTCCGGTTAAAAGAGGGAAACTACATAATTTCAGTGTTTTTCTTTCTCATTTTAATATCATTTATTTATGAAGTATTTGTTATGATTTTTTGATATGCTATTCAGACTGCAACTGTCTACATTAACGTCAATTTTTTTTTGCAAAACTCACTTCCGGTCGCGTGATTTCCTGTCCTCAAAATGAGAAGTTATCATAGCTAGATCTCGTAAAAGTTGAGAGATTAAGACACCAAATTTAATAAAGTTGTTAATCTTGATGAATTGGCAAAAACAATTAAGATAAGATTGTCTGCCGTCACTTCCGGTCGTCACAGGAAGTGATCAAAGAAATCATAAAGTTTAACTTTTCTTTTAGGAATACTTATTGGGAATACACTATTGCATCTTAATTGTTGTTCCGATATATGTCCGTCAAAAAAAAATAAAAACAGCAACTTCTGGTTATGAGAGAAAAACTTTATTAATTGAGTATCATACTATCCCATAAATATATTTTATAAAATGAGTACTACGAAACTACTTCCTTCAACCTTAAAATGATAAATTTACAAAAAACATTTTTGTTGTTGAACTCGATGACTCAGTGGTTAGCGTGTCCGACTTTCAATCTGGTTTTTGGATCGAGCCTAGATCGAGGATTCTTCTTTTTTTTTTGCATTTTGTCCTTTATTTTTTTTTTAAATAGAAAAATATCCTTCTTACAGATAAATAAAGAAGTATGAAGAACGGAAGACCTTATTTGTTGCTGTAGCAACAAGAGTATCTAGTTATTATTATTATTATTATTATCATTATTATTATTATTATTATATTGCTTAAATATTGCCTACTCGGTGTGAAATAACAATAATCAATCAATCATCAGAGATGTCTGTATTCTTCTTGGTGCTCATTGAAAAATGATTGACATCTAGTGGTGGAAATCGATAACTTGAAGCCGTCATTTCTTTAGAACTTATCTGGCCTTTTCAACAAACAGACAAACAACCTCAAATGTCCATGACAACAATCCTTTTCAGAAACAGTTAAATATTTGGGAGGAGATCTGTTATCTGTATAATACTAATATAAATAGGAAGTTTACTCTATTTTGAATAGAATTTGAAAAACCGATGACGTAAATACATTCATTGTGTTTTTCTGACAGTGTAAATACTTATACCCCCCCCCTCGCATGGAAAGTTGGAGGGTATACTGTAATCGGTATGTCCGTCCGTCCGTCTGTTAGACTTTGGGGTATCCATCTCTTATCCGCAACTCCTCTTACACTATTGAGTAAAATTTTATGAAACTTTCATAGAATCTTTACTGCATGTATATATTGCCAATGTGCACCTCCTATTTTATTTTTTAATCGGATACATATTTTGGGTTTCCCGGCCACAGCAAAACATGGACTTTGCCATTACAATCAAATGGCAGGTAGGGGTATCATTGCTCACAGTATCTCTAGTTCTTATTTTTTTTTGTAGGTGGAAATACACTTTTGATATGCCTTCTTCTTTCCAATTCCTACAAAATAAACATGAAAGAAGGAAACTGGATGACGAAATATAATGCTGTTGCCAAAAGTTTTCATTCCAAGGAAATCACAAAGCCACTTGCTCTTACAGATTTAGAAAAATACAGACCAATTCTGAAACTCAATGAATCAGAGATCAGTTTTTCCAATGAATGCTTCAAAGATATCAGTTTCCTAAAGTTATTAAAGAGTCCTAAAATAATCAGAGACAGGAATAGAGTTTATACAATAAACTTTACTGATATTTTCTTGACTTGGGCAGACAAACAAAACATTGCTGAGTTCTGTAGATCCTGGAATTATCAGAGAGGAGAGGATGAAGTTTGCTGTTGGTTAATGCCAGAAAAAAATGAGGAGTTTTTAGAAAGACTTGGAGAAGATATTTTCACGCACCCAACAATGGAGGACCAGTCATTCCATGAGGCCGTATTTAGAAAATGTAGGTCTATTTTCAGCTCACATGAACCAATTACTTGGATAAAATTTAACAATAGAAGTTTTTTGCTAATGAGTAACATGTATTTTATTTGTCCCTGATTTTATCTATAACTTAAACTTTTAAATCTTTTTTCCCCCTTTTAATCCTTTACATTGATGTTGTAAGTTAAGTACGATAGACACTCAACTCACCTGAGTCATTCATCTTTGAAGAATGGTTAGAGTCCTTTTATCATCTGTAGACTGTATTCATTGGACATCCTTTTTAATAGAATCTTTTTACCAAATTTAATGATTAGAAACTTAAATGAAATCATTCTTAGGTAATTTGAGGAGGTATACATTTAAGAT
>NW_026930153.1:0-10872 GCF_032062105.1 Saccostrea cuccullata
CAAGTGGTACGGACATCTCTGTAGTTCAGAATGCTTATGTTCTCTGTCAGATTGCAATCATGTCAGCGGCTGTTTGCACACAACAGGTAACATTAATATTAATATATATAATATCAATGCCCATTTGCAATTAGTTACTTTTCATATTCATTTATTACAATGTCAACATTCATTTATAGCTTAAGAGTAGTTTTTGATATATATTACAGATATTTTTGTATCATTGATTACCTCTGATGTGAAACATACAACGTAAACAAGCTAATAAAGAGAATATGTCTTAAAATATCCCAGCTTAAGCAAAAAAAAAAAATGATCTAAAGGTGTGCCGGGGGTAGGGGTGGAACCGGGGCACTTTAAAAGGGGCGGGCGGCGTAATAGGGATTGAAAGTTTAAACTTTCCTTGCAAAAGCGCACAACTTTGAGAGATATCGCTCGAAAATAAATGTTTTACACACTAACAGAATATTTTGTATTAATTTGTGACCCTGGCATTCGACCTTTTGACGACAAATTAATAAAGGTCTTCCTTAGGTCATAGAGAACTGTTGCATAACATTTAATTACAAAAGCTCAAAGGCTTCTCGAGATATCGAGATGAAACGGAAGCATTAAAAGAGAATTTATGGTATAATTACCTTGATCTTTGAACTTCTGCCCTCGTTATAAAAAAGGGGTTTTCGAAGGATACAGCTATGTCAAATGTCATAGCAAAAACTCATAAGTATCTCGAGATATTGCGCGGAGAAGTGTTACAGTCTGAAACACAGATAGACTGTCGGACGGACAGACAGACATGCCCAAATTAATACCCCCATACTTACAGTAAAATCGTGGGGCAAAACATTAACGCGTTAAAAGTATGAAAAATTATTTTGGATTTTGTGATGACACAATTTCTTGTAAAGGATAAAAATGTATATCTTACAAATATTGAAACAACCATAGATTACTCAGCTTATTTATTTTATAAGAGCCATGGTTTAACTAAGGATGACATGCTTACAGAACTTATTGAAGCTAAAAAATCTTTTAAAAAGGCTTTGGGTATGAAACCAAGGAAAACGTTGTTGTCCACTGAATTCTTATTTGAATATTGTTGTTTTTAATTATTTACCAATTCCTTAAATTTGACCCATAAAGTTTATTTGATAGTGTGATATTCTGTAAATAACATATAATTATAAACGTTTGTCCTCATATTAAACAATGATTAATTTTACAGAATATCACTGTTGCTTTAGTCAATACAATAACAATTAAAAAGATAAGTAAACAAAATCTTTTTGTTTCCTTCAGATGCCTCCAATGATATGTCAACACCTGTATTATCTACCTCGAAAACGGCGAGAATCAACATAAAAGGTAAAACTAGACTGATGACGCAATTATTTAATATATTTATAATATTCAAAACATTTTTGTAATTTGCAATTCCGCATATGCATGTTATTGCCCGGAAAAATATAAAAATGGCGTTTCTGGATTAAACTTTTGAAGAATGACAAGACTTCTACATCGTTAATAACGAGAATGACTACCTTTTGTAAACAATTAATACATTCAATCCTTAAAAGCTACATATGTAATAGCTCATAAAAAATCGTACAACACGCTGCTAAGAATCATCTCTTCGTTATCATTACCCCTTTTACCCTAGAAGATAACACACCAACTCTGGATCGGATTAATAATAATGAATAATCAGTGTAGTAAGAACTACTTTTCATTTTTTAGTATAAGAATGTAAGAGTGGGACATGTCCTAATTTATGACCTTTTCCTGCCCTTGGCGAGTTATCTCCCTTTGATTTTACTAAAAAAAAAATTAATTTAAAAAATCTGTCTGGTAAAAAAATTATTTCTAATTGTTTTTCTATTTCCAATGATCAAATACATCTTTCCACCAAAGCATTTTTTGATATTTGAAGTATTTATTTTTTTATCTTAAAAAACTTACTTCCCTCCATAGACTTCAATGCATTCTTCAATACTTAATTTCTCTTAGGTAATAAAATTTTTGAAAATTTCTCTTGGTAAACCCCTTTCTACTCTAAAATGCTTTAAAATGATATCAGGATATTTTACAAACAAGTGATATTTAAGGTTAGAAATTTTGGTTCTAATATGGGTCGGATACCTTAAAGGTCTCTCAGTTGATTCGATACGCAAGAGCATCTTCTATATTTTTCTTAAACGAGACAAGCTATTGACAAACAAGGTAATGAAACAAGGATTTCAACAGTCTTGTTTTTGGGTAGATACAATGTCTTTGTCAGCAAATACAGCCAATCATTGAGTCAAATGATAACTACATACATGTATTTTGTAATATTTTTCAGACCATTATCTACAAAATAAATTGTCCACGGATATTCCGTTTTTTTCCCTATCACGACAAGTAGCAAACGGCGGTTGTGGCAATTCAGCAGATAATGCTCAATCCTGGTACTTGATCTAACCTCTGATGTTTTTGGATGTGTTTATTTGTTCTACTCTAAATTTGTATTGTATATTGACTTTGAGCTTGAATACTGTTCATAATTTCCATATTATGTTTAAGGTGAATGTTAACTAGGTTAAAATATATTAAAAATGTCTCAAAAGAAGCTACAATAAAACTTCTTCTTGATCAACTAATTGATCAAAAACAGATTTGGGGCAGAAAATCCACTAGTCTGCAATTTGAATGGGTCGCTCTGGGTTTTTTTTTTTGGGGGGGGGTTAATATATTCTAGGACTTATCAATATTGCTTTGACTGTCTTCCGAAATATTCATGATCGATCATAGATTAGGCAAGGAAGAACTAAGCCGGTCAAGAGATTTAACATCCCGATATATACCGATATTTATATAAATATTTCAGTAAACAGCCAGGATAGCTTTAAAAAAGATGTCTAGTTATCCTCTCCTGATCGATTCTGGAAAAAATGTACACATGTTAAGAGGGGGAGGTTTTATACATCTTAACGATTTTATACTGAAATATTTCTCGGTTTAATAAGAAATATTTGGAATGAATAAAGAGAAAGAATTGTCTTCATTTAGTCAGGTCAGTTTAAGTCAGTGAAGGTCTGAAGAGGGCCAAGAAACAATATCTTAAAGATTGTCTCAGTATAAAAACTCAGAAAAAAGGTTTGTTTATACTAAATATTTTCTTTCTGTTCAGATTTAGTTAACTTATCTTTCTTGTTTGTGTTAATATCCCGAGCGGACGCTACTAACATTTGTAATGCCTAAACGATATAATGACTTTAAGAAGTTGCTACTCTTAATTCAAAAAAGGAAAACATAATGGAGAGTGGTTTTCGACTAAAATAATTGATTTAAAAAATTAAACTGTTTAACAACCATCAATGTTATTGCTAAAAATATATTCTCACCGGCTAGTCATAGAGATATACCGGACATTCCGAAAACCAAAGAATGTTTAACACTAAAAATAAAATCATTATGATTAATAAAGTGATTAGACACTATCTTTTATATTACACAATATAGTAAAGTATTCTGATTTTAAACTACATATTCGTGCAACAACTGATCCATGAAATGTATCGAGATACGGGAATAGAGTAATGTTTGGTCGGCTCATTTGCTTTCATAAGAATGATTTTTCGACCACAGAACATAGTCCATTAAATCACTACAGATCTAAAATATAAAATTATAATTTAAAAGATTATTTCGAGCGTAGTAAAGCGGAAAAAATCTATAGCTAACTTCAGAACCTGTACCTTCAAGCAGACATGGAGTTTGCATTTCTTTATCTAGGACAATTATGTTACCTGCTACTTTTTCGTATGTAAAGAAGCTACATTTTCTCTTGCTTACAAATAAGGTTTACATTTTGCCTTTTCATAATGTACATTTTGATATATGAGGAAATTTTCATAAGCTTGTTTTTAAAATATCCAAATATTGCTTTTCTTTTGCGTCATGATTACTTTGACCATCATAAGTTTTCTTACTTATCTGCCAAAGAAGACCCAAAAAAAGCTTAGAATGTAGTTTTTCCCTTGTTTGTTTTCAATCTCAGGAGTTGGATTTTCAAACGGTAATACTAAAGTTCACTTGCTGAGCCAATTCTATATCTTTATTGGTGACATTATACAATGAATTGGATACTGGGTGTACTGTTCCGAGAAAACATTAAAAAAAACAATTAAATCAATTTTTACAAAGGTTGTAGCAAATTGCAATTTTAGGTAAATAAATTTAACGTGAATTTTTAGTATCTTATATTAATAATTATCTTTTATTATTACATGTATATATTCATGAATTTCTTTAAATTTAAAAGGAATGGGACACTTAGTTTCTGTTACAATTTTTATCCCGCTAATATTGCTTTCAAAATTAGGTTTTACAAGCAGCATATATATATATATATATATATATATATATCTTTTTTTGCAAAACGTATTGTTTGTTGGTACGTTATTTAACGTCCTCTTGAGAATTTTTCAATCATATGGGGACGCCACCACTTATCGGTGGAGAGCTGCAAATTTTTTCCTTTACTCGGCGAAGCACTCAGGGCCATTGAGCAGGGAGGGATCTTGTTTAAGCCAGCACTCACTGCGACACGGAACCTTGGACATCCGAAAGACCGGTCTCCACGTCCCTTTGTGGGATTCGAACCCGCGACTTAAGGTCAAGATCTAGTAAACGAAAGGTGCCTACAGATTTATCAAACTTGAGAAATAAATTCCTTTATTGATGCTTTACAAGATTAGCTTGGTCAAATAAGGTGTTTCGGGGCATAATTTGTGAGTAAACAAGATGAAAAACTGTATTTTAAACTGTCATTTTTAATGAAAAATTAAAAAAACCAGTCATGAATATGGGAGTTTTTTTTACATATTCAACAAAGGAAATGTATCCAGATTGCCTAAAGTCTCTCAGAAAACGGTTATTAATATGTTCATGGCCTCTTCTTTAAATCACTTTAAATCAATATCAAATTTAATATAGGTATCCGGTTTACTTTTCATATGATTTCAAATTAAATGTCATGAAAATACCCTATTTTCTACATAATTCTGCTAAAGCCGTAAAGTACGGGTAAAAGAAAGTTGAAATTGATAAAGACGTCATAATTGACCTAGCACCAAAAATATTGTCTAAAGTTATTTACTAGAACTTGACCTTAAGGATCAACTTTTTACTTCACAACTCTTTTGCAGACGCTCTAACATACGGTTTGATAATGTCTCATAAAATGTGTAAATATTTGATGGGGATAAAACGCAGTTTGAAATACGCAAGTTTCGGGATTATCTCCCTTGGCGAGCTCGTTACGGATCTGAGTTTCTTTTCCGAGTAAACAAACAGGTGGGACAATTATTAATATATATTGGATAATTGCATCCTCGATACACTGGTTTATCATCACTGCATGGTTGTCAGGATACACTCTTTAACTGAAATAAATGTTAAGGCGTCATTAAAAAAATCGGAACAAATGAAAAAAAAATAAGAGAATAAAAGACATCGGACGAGGGAATTAATCCGGGAATCTTTAATAAATACACACTCATCCGATCACCTATTACGTCGTAATTCTAAATGACACACTGATTCTTTTTGTTATTATATCTTGAAAGAGCCCATGCACTAACGTTTGTACCACCAAGGTAACCTTTTACTTACTTTATAGACTACAGCTGTTTCAAGTATCCTTCTTCAAAGTAGATTTTGTAAAAATGTTTAGTTGAGCTTAATAAAATCATCAAAAGCATCAATGCTAAACATATTTATCTTTCCATAACATTAAATTAATTTTGAAAGACGTAGATATCGTTCATTTACTTATGCACGTTTGTGTACGTGTATCAACAACACAATCTAAAGTTAGATGTTAGATCCGCTCGCATACTCCCTACACTAACATCGAACAACATCCCATAGAGGGTCACATCAGAGAACAATTTCTATCAACCAATCAAATCGTCGCCTGCAAAATCATTGTATATTTGTTGAAGCGATAAGTCTAGAGTTGTTCCGAATTTGACCTCTTACGTGACCCTTTATGGGATGTTGTTAGATGTTAGTTAGGCGAGTTTGCGAGCGGATATAACATCTAATTTTCATTAGATAGTCAACAAACTGTCCCTCTTTTCTGCTGATATGGATACTTTTCGAGCCAAACAGTTTTTAAAACAGTCACAATCTCAAAGCTCGCGTATTGGTTATCTCAGTGTGATATTTATTATACTGATATAAATTTAGAGTGTGCTGCTGGATATTTTGGATACAGCTGGTCTATAAAAAACATCGACAATAAGTATGAAAATATGTGTACTTCATGATGCTCATGTCCTCCAGCAGAATTCAATCATATCAATGGTTTTATACAAAGAAAAGGTAATCATTTTAATCCCATGTCTAAAGTACGAAAACATGTTTTAAAAATATATCTTAGACATTACGATTTTACCAAATGCACCAACCAGCTGTTTTTATTCCAGATTTGGACGGCGTCGTTTTGACAGAAGAGGAAGCGAAATGATTGCATTAGAAGTCAAATTTGAAGAGAAATCTCTCTCTCTCTCTCTCTCTCTCTCTCTCTCTCTCGTTTTTACAAGGAATTATCCTTAAAAATTATTTCATTTTCAAAATATATAATTGAGAGCACCCCACGTTATATTGTATAATCTGGGTAAGATCAGTTATTGCTTTTCTGAAATCAGTTTTAAAGTGCACTAACTCAGACTTTAAAGGATAACTTACTATGTAACTAATCAATTCATTCAATAATATTGATGTTTATAAAATTTAAATTATTTTGTCTTTTGATGTTGTGTTACCTTTTGCAAACTGACTTATTCTTATGAACCAATGGGTTAATTTCAGCCGAACATGCCACACGCATGTGTAATGTAAATGCGTATTGTAAATTAAAGTTTATTCAAAGGAAGACCACTTACCTGTTCAATGGAAGATAGTTCAGAATAACCAGAACATTGAAACTTAAGTTAAACTGTGAAAAGTTTACTTTGATGTGGCCAATGAAGTTAATGGAACTTTTGAATAACATCGGCAGGTTCATTTCAATCTTTGCACCAAAGGGGTAGGATAGAGTCAAAATATGAAAATAATATATTTTCAAAATAGTTATATAACAAAAAATATTGAGGTATTTTTCTAAAAATAGAGATATTTACAATTTCTTTTCTGCCATATTTTAGATGCACTGGAAACAATAAGTTATGTAAATACACCTGAATCCTACAATGTGCGAGATTTAAGTATTATGTACAACTAAAATTTATACAAGGAAAAGTTTTGAAATTACAATCTATTTTTCAGAAGTGTTGTTATTTCAAACGGGGCATTGATATAAAGTATTCTTTTTTTATCATTATATATGCAATTTACAAAGTTCTCAATTTTATCTAAGTAAGAAAGAAAAACATAATAAAATCAACATCACAAATGATGTTTATGCAGAAATCAATCATATTGTCAATGAAAATGAAACAGTCAATGGAATGTACAAAATACATGCACATATATAATTTACATGCATGGTCAATTTCTGATGTAAAATAGGGATAAATTATTCATCTCCTGAATTTTTTTATATGGAAATTCTTTTGAAAATTATTTTTTTTTTCAATTAAATACAGTCTTGCTGCTTAGAATAATTAAATTATGTGTTTAAATTCTGAATTATAGAGATTAATATGGGCCATCAACTAGTACTTTTGTTTGAAAAAAAAACTAATAAAAGCAACGGTTATCTGTTCATTTGCTAAGATTTAATTTGCGAACAAGAAGTTTTGAAATAAGATTCACAAATATACAATGTTTTCTAGTTAATATTGTTTTGAATGGACGCTCCACAAAATAAAAATGTAACGGAGAGTTAAAGTTTTGAATAGTAATAATGAGTAGGACGAAAGAACAACCACAAGCTTCGCAAATCTAGAGCAAACGCTCTAAAAATAACGCCAAGCTGGTAAAAAAAGTATCCAAAAATTTAAAAAAAAGTCTCTTTCAATTTCACACAGTCAATCTCTTTGAAATTATCAATACCGCATTTTATTTGTCACGTAATCTTGACAGACCATTGGGCGGTATTTTGTGTGCTTTCAATAATTTGATCTTTTGTTTATTTTGAATAAATTGCTTCTGAATGTTAAGATTCATAGATACTGTGTATTCTACAAAAGTAATGTTGTCTTAGATTGTACCTGACTCCAACGTCAAAGTCATGGCTACTCTGAATCTCCAAAAAGTCAAAAGTTTACATCGGATACACAGGTAAAATATCAACATATATTAAATATCACATTTTCGACACGTGTTTAACATATGTTCAACATATGAATTTTACCTGTATATGCCTGTGTAGAATAACTGAGCAACAAAACTTTCGGGCAAACCTCGAACCTAACAATATCATATCAAAGTCATTATACATTTATGATCACTTATATCCTCTTTGTCTTAGTAAGTATAAACTTTGGAACATCTTTAACCCTAAATTGTATTTAATTTCCAATGCAGTACAGTTAACGTTACAAATGGAAATCAGGCGCGGATCCAGAAATTTTTCAAAGGGGGGTTGAAGTATTTTTTAAAAGGGGGGGGGGGTTGAAGGCGAAAACAGTTAAAACGTACGTTGTACACATACATATAGTTAAATAACTCAATAGAATATCGATACAGGGTGGAGTATGGTTTTTGAAAGTGGGACGTTGATCAATATGGGAAAAAGTACTTGTATACATTACCAGACAGTTTTTGAAAAAGAAAGGAAAATAAATCTCCGCACCTGAAAATCCTATTTTGTAAAGGGATGGGGTTTTATTTTGTTTTTACGACCGAATTTCTTTATATATTACAACATTAGCCTTTCGCCTTACATTTTCTATAAACACAACAACAAAATTGGAACTTTCTTATTTCTCTTTCTTTTTTGCAAATCCAAAGGGGGGGTTGCAACACCCGTAACCCCCCCCCCCTCTCTGGATCCGCCACTGGAAATATTGGCAATTTTTCAAGATAAAAATTACATACTTTATTAGGATAGGCGGTTCTTTTTAGGACTGCAAATACTGATATAGAAGAAATGTAATGTGGTTCAAATCTGCATGTTGAGGACATTTAGATTTTATTTATTTAAACTTGTCAAGGGATGTCGGAGTAACATGATTATAGAAAATATACTTGCAGTTTAGAGGTCATCTATAAATTCCAATATTGCAAGGGCATTACCAAGTTAAAAATCTTAGTTTAATATGTAATCCTTTTCAACACTATATGTAGTTTGTGAAAAGTGCTGCGAACCTATGTAGATTCCACTATTTAATTGCTAAAATTTAATTTTTTAGACGGCAGGTTGAATATTTTGCTTGTCAACTACATTAAATATAGCTATTTAATTATTTTATTTGAAATATTTCATGAGGTTTGCAGCACTTTTCAGATATCTAAATGCTTCTTGGGTTTATGTGTAAAAACTTGGCAAAATACATTGATGGTATGACCTTGCAATAAATCGATTTATTAGGGCCCTTGTATTACTGTTTTAATAAATCTACATAGAAACACACGACAATATCACGGACAGTTCATGTATATAGATAAAATAGTAAAATAGACATTGATTAAAAGAAAACTGCCTTTTCCATAACTGCAAATAATATTTTATTTGAGAACAACAGATATTTTTCATTGTACATAATATGACTTGATCAGCCTCTCACTGTGTATAAACTGCGTCATTTTTGCGAGATGACGTCATATTGACAAATGCATTGCGATCGATGAATCGTTAATATTTTGTCGTGTGGGATTTAAGAAACGACACAACTGCATGTAATAGTAAGTTTTTATGTAGTCTAGGGCTATTCAGCATTTAAAAATAACAAATTATTTCATTTTGTGGAATTTTTAAGACCTTATATTTGTGTGACGTCATAGTAAACATTTCTCGTATAAATTAGGCCCCGCCACCTTACTGTAACCTTAACTGTGCTGCGAAAAGAAAATAGTACGGAGTGATGGGATAAGTTATATATACAACTTCCCTTAAATCACTTTGGATTATGATACTGTAATGTTTCTATCACATACTTATTTAAATGATTTCTAGGCAACAGAAATGAAAAATATAACCTAGTTGTAAAGCACATTCCATGTTTTGGATAACGCTTGCGACGAAAGGTCAAACCTTTCTCTTCTAATCTTGGACAAACCTCTAACAACAACGCCAAGCTGTGAATAAAATAAATAAGTTTTGTGTAACAAGTAAGGCTTGCATATTTTAACTTTCAACTAAAACTATAAAGAATTGAAATAAAGATTTAAATTATTTTTATTCCAAACATCTTACCATTCAGAGAAATGTTTTCATATGAAATACATTGAAATAAAAAGAAAATTATGAAGAAGCCATTTTGGAAAATCTCATTTCAACCTTAAAATTTAGCAAAAAACCTACTGACTGTGAAATGGTTTATGTTCGAGCAGTGATGATTGATTTTCTTACAGAGTTCCCCCCAAATACACAACAACCTGTTTTTGACACTCTTTCTGATGATATATTTGCGCCCTGTAACAGGGCTGTTAAAGCTTTCAATATCAGAAGTTATATATTGTCCAACCTGGTCCTTACCACGATATCTTTTAAGTTCTTCGGAAGTCTATGGGTGACCAATGATGGTTCCTTAACCCTTTCTCTTCCGGCGCATTTTACGTGATTTTGGAGGCCTTTTGACATGGCATTATTAAATTATTTCTAACTTTTTTATCCAAGGGGAAAGCTAGGCATAATGCATACCATTTTGTAGGAAATTTCTTACAGATGATATTTTATGACTGTTTAGATACTCAACCACTGACCTTATTAGTAAAATT
>NW_026930154.1:0-10000 GCF_032062105.1 Saccostrea cuccullata
TGATCCCCCATTGTGCCCATCCTATCCCCCAGGGTCATCATTTGAAAAAAATAAAACTTGAGCTTACAATATGTAGAATAAGGGACCTTTTTTCGTGCCAAGTCCGAAAATGAAGAGTCCAAAATATTTCAAAAGAGTGTTTCAAAAGAAAGTCAATGAATTTAGAATTTAGTCTCGAATTTAGAATGGCGTTTTCCGGCCAAACAGGGTATTTTGTACTCAGAGGGTATTCAAGGTCCCAGATATATAAAAGTACCTTCCATTGGCTGTCTTACCATTGACTTGTTACCTACGCTTTGTCAGTAGGTCTGTCCGTGGACCGATGAACCCCAACATTGCACCACCCTCCAATACAGGTAAACATACGTTAGTGATATTTATGGACTCAGTCCCCATCTCCGCATCACAGGAGTTCTAGCCCTAAACTCCTTTACTTATCAATATCTACTTCAAAGTTCCCAATTTTATTACTTTTGATCAAGAATCTTAATAGTAACTTTGCATTTCCGTTCAAATTTTATTACTTAGTATCGATGAACTGGATTGGTCTATTCTGATCAATTTCCTTACAAAATGATTTACACAATTATAGTTCATTGTACCAACAACAACATCCAATTTGTTCTAACAAGATAAGTATAGTTCATGGAATTAAAGTCTCTTTTCCAATTATAAAGTCATTGTATGTGGTACACTAATAATGTACATCCTTGTTTAATAAACTTTCATTTTATTTTACTATCACTAATAAGTTCACTATTAATAACTAAAATGATTTTAATATGAAATGATTATAGTCCAAGTTTAAAATGTTCAAATAAAAGGTCCTTTCTAAACCCTATAGGTTTACACATAACGATCAGCTCCTAAGTCTTGATTCTAGAGTAGACACTCCACTACTTTACCACGCAGGCAATTAGTGCTAAATATAAGCACAAAACAGTACATACATGTACAGTATAATAATTAATGCTGTATAAAACCTAAGCATTTAAGAAAAAAATCAGGTAAATGACACTTTTTTAAAAAGTTTCTTAAATTCATCAAAAAGGCCTAGTTAGAAATGATATTCCAGTAATCCTTTCATTTAAGTTTCTCGACAATTTTATGTCTTAAAGATCATGAAAACATGCATGTAAAAAAAGTGCAAGAAACGTGGACATATAAAGAAATATTTTAAGGGTTGACAATGAATTCCATCATTGTGAAAATCAGCAGATAATAAATAATTATATCTTAAGTTTTATCTTTATCATAACAATGAAACATCCTTTCATTGACATTACAAATTGCTGTGGCAACTAACATTACATATCTTGATGTTGAAGTAATCTACAGTTTACCCATGTATTCTAATAACTTGAAAGATAAACAACATATTTTAACAATTATAATCTAAAACTTACAAAATAAAACAATTTTATTTATTTACAAAACAGAGCTATAATAACAGCCTATACACATACATATAAAGTTAAATACAAAGATGTCTATTCTAAATATTTAATTTTCTTAACCTTTCCTTTCCACTCAGCAACAAACAAATTATTTTTATACACACATAAACCAACTGGATTCTTCAGATCACAGTTATCTATTTAACGGAGGAACTGTCCGTCCTGGTCTAGGATGTGGATACAGTGGTTTAAATAGTCTGCTGTCAGGATCTGACTCTGACTGTCTGTTGTGATGCCTAAAGGTTTAAATGACTTGTTCTTTGTAGTAGAAGGATGGCCAGTATATCTAAATCGGAGTTTTCCAGCCTGATTGACCACAACTACAGCACCAGCTTCATAGTCAGCCACACAGATATCTAGGTTTTTGTTCTCACTGATGTACTTAATTTTAGTATTTCCTGAATACATAGGTTTACCCTCCTCATCAAACTGGATTGTTTGTTTCTCTGTGGAGCCTGAGTAACGGACAACTTTGGATTGTGTTTCATCATCACTGCACATGGTAACCAGGAGATCACTAGAGAAGGTGACACAGAGATTGAGAGGTCTCCAGCCCTGTAGTCTGATCATCTCCTCTGTCTGTCCATTCTTCACTTTCTTCACACTGCTTTTCTCCCCATCAGAGTACACTACATCTCCATCACCTCCATCCATGACTGCTATATCATTTGGAAAACCCCCTGATTTTTTTGTTATTGTCTTGATAAGTGAGCCTTGCATGTTAAAGCATTTCATTTCACTGATTTTCCACTTGTCCAGATTTCTTCTTCACTAAGACAGGCAACAGAGCGGAGGTATTTATACCCAGTATCTATTGTAGTGATAAGTTCTGGTTCTTCCAGCAGTTCTCTGCTTGATGTTTCTGGTTTCTTCAGTTTGTATCCATTTTCTTCTGTTGTGGTAGATAAAGATGCAAGTGATCCAAACAACTTATAAAGCTGTTCTTTATCTACTGGTTTTGGAATAAACATTGGAAGTGATACCTGAAGTTTAGGAGGAAGTTTGCTGAATTCTTTGTTTCGGGAGCTGTATTCTGTGGTTATGGACACTTCATTTGATTTGTGACGGTTGAGATCTTTATTGAATATTTATTAATTAATATCCCAGTAATTGATTATTACTTGTGTACATTGACTGATATCAAATTAGCATAAATCTATGTTTATTATGTATAAAATATACCAATTTCTATATTGTTAGCGTAATACTTATTGTTCTATTGATTTTGCGCTAAACGTCATTTATATGTTATGAGTATGACGTCACAGTACGTCCCGGTCCGGGTTAGCCCGACGGTATTATTACTGACGACTGTTGTAATTTTGATGAGTGCTGATTTTTATACTGAAGGAAGTGAACGTGTTTGGAGGAGAGAGCGGTCTACATTTGACCTGTAAGCATTGTTATCATTGTTATAGATGTTTTATTATTGTAATTAAATAAACGGTTAAAACTGAAATCGATTCCTGTTAATTGATTCTGGGACTATTGGGCAACCGCCCGTTACATATTTTGGGGGCTTCGTCCGAGGGATATCGATTCTAGTTTTAACTGTTGTTTTGTATTGTGTAGCATAAGGAAAAAAGCCAATGGCTTCAAACGAATCATTTTTACACAACTTGTCAAGTGGTTTTAATGGCTTTGTGAAATTTTTCACACCAAGTTTCTTAACGCGCGGACCGACTACAGACGATAAGTCTGTTCCCTTAGATCAAAACAGATCTTCCGAGAATAACAGCGAATGTAGATACATGTCCACATGTAATAAATCAGAAACAAATAACAAACTTCAGAACTTACCCCTAGACATCGACTGTTCAGAGACCGAGTACGAGTCCGAGCGCGTATATCATGGAATGTATGATCCGCCTCTTGTAGGTCATGGAAAGAACGATAACTCAGTCGTTAGACCTAAATCTTATCCAGACAATGCCCGGTGTTTTTCAAAATCAGATCATGAATTTAACACTTGTACTTGTCCGCGAAACAGAAATTGTAGTTCAATCACTGATCTTTCATCACAGAAACGTGATCCGTACCTCTTTCCAGATACACAAGTGCATGCGCACGCTGAATCAGATTTGTTTTCATGTTCACCAGAAAATCTAGTCTGGTCCCCTTCCCACAATTCCGTTCGCGCACTCTCTACATTGAGGTCAGGCATCGGTTGATTCACTGTTAGACGTTGCGCAATTTCAAAATGGCGGACAAAGTAAGTAACCATCTCGAGAAATAATTGCTCATATCTATTTGTTTTACATCATGACAACTTATTCCATCAATGCTGACTGTTAACCAAAGCTGTTTTCTATTTATTTTTTTATTCATTTGATTTATTTTGCGTAAATTTACACTGTTATCACTGGATTAAAAAATGTTTACATTTTGAGAACGTGGAGGTAATCAAAATTGACCCCCAATATTTCCTTTGTCGTGGACCGACATCAAAATTTTATTGTCTAGTCTAATGTATATATGAATGATCTGTGTTAGGATATACAATGTTTTATATGTCGCTCCTTATTTAATATAGTAAAAGCACCCCAGATTTCTTATCATAATTCTATCAACAATGAGCACATGCTCTGGCCTACTGTTGCATATATTTGACCTTAACAAAGGTTTAACGCTTCTGTATTGTTTGCATTTTGCTGTCCATGTAATCATCATATAAGTTGAAAAAGGGGAGGGATTAAACCCCCCTGTGTATTTATTTTGTTTTGGTTTATTATGATTCCCCTAGCTGGTACCGTAATTTCCTTCCACTTTATCCAGCATAATATTTACATGATAGCATGAGTCTAACATGTAATTTTCATGGAGGCTTGTTGAAGTGAATCCCCCTATACAGATGTTTAGCTGTTAGAGGTGGTGCTACTTTGGTAGGTCACCACAATCTATTAATATCCTTGCATACATAGTAATTTTTCATACAACTGTAATGCCAACTTGCCAAGGCAATACGTACATTTTGAAAAATGTACTAATCCTTTTTATGTTGTAACAGGTTCATTATAGCTTTCAGATAATCATAAGGCCATCCTTAAAAAATTGTTTGTTTGGAATTGCCACCTGGAGGGTTTCAGACACAGGAGGGAGGGAGGGAAATTATTTTTTTTTTAAATTGAAGATAAATTATAAATTTTTGATAAAAATCTCAGAACAAAAATACCTAATTTTACATAGATCTGACACTACATTTCAGTGTTTTGTATGGTGCGTGTGATACATGTAATGGGCCAAAAAAAAATTGATTAAATTAAAAAAAAATCTTCCTACTTTTGGTCAATAAATTTTTTTAGGAGGGGGGCATTTCAATGAGGCGGGAGGCAATTCAAAAAAACTATAATTTTATTTTGGCCTAAATATCTCTATTTTGTATGTTTTTTTTTTTTTTTAGGCTTTTCCATCGTTCATTGCATTTCATAAAATTTACCAGGATACCGAAAACAAATCCCCTGTATTAAAGACATGATGGTCAGCCAAAAGAGAGCATGGAAGCCCAACAGGAACAATCCCTCTACAGCCCATTAAGGTGGTACAGTTTAAACTTGCAGAGTAATTCGTTTAAATTAATTTTGCACACCTTAAAATGTTTGTCCTTTTCTCCAAGTCATTGTGTGGTTGCAATCTTATTGTAAGTACAATTCAATGAATAGACAAGAATGATATAACCTTGAAACAGATTTATCAGTTCAAATAATATTAGCTATAAGGAGAGTAAGTCAAAGTAATAATAAATTATTTTACAAATTTACAAAAGGAATTACATGTATATGCGAATTAATATGGTATATATCAGCACTCAAAAAGCAAGTCAAAGTTCATACAGTTAAACTTGTTAAATACAAATATGCCATGATGGATATTGTGAATTCACAGATATAGAGAAGTTATCTTGTATTCTCAGCAATATTAATTCAGCAAATTCCTTATATATAATGAATAAAATGGATGTAAGGAATTTTAAAGGATATAGGATGTAATTTCTGTAAAACCGAGTTTTACTGTAATAGGTAATGCTCTTCGCTTTATGTTCAGTTCACTATTTTCTGTTTATAGGTCTGAAGTGTACCAGTGTACCAGTTTCTCTTTGACCTGTGCTAACTCTGGTTACCCCGCCTTTGTCAAGGACACGTGTACTTGTCGCTGTCCCATGGGTCTGGATCCCTCTACCGGATGTCCAACTCATTTTGATGGGGGGTATTTAACTTAGTACATATATACAATTCTCTGTTATCCTTGGGCTTTCAATAAGATGTGGTGTTCTGGATGTTACATATTAAGCATCTGAAATATACAAAGCTTTCATTCACTGTTGAAATATATATGGGATAGAATTTGGGAGAATGTCAACGTGTAACAAATATTCAATAACAGCATCTCGCACGGCAAAGAGGTACGACTTAGGTAATTTCATCGTCGTCAACAAAAATTTAAAGTTCTGATATTATTATTTTCTTAACAAATGAGAATCTATTTGCCATTTGGGATACTTTAACTACGTATATGTAGTGTCGAGAATGCCACACTTTTCTGAAAGTCCGGTGATGATAGGGATTGTACAAAAAATTTAAAAATGTTCTTTTATTTTCAAAAATTCCTTCATTATTTTACATCAAATTGAATCTGCATACTCGGCATAAAAGTTTGGAGTGCCAAAAGACAAGCTCCATCATGACTTTATTATGTTATTTCTCCAAGACACGGTCAAGGTCAAATAAGTCCTTACTTCAACCTAGCCAAATGGAGGCAAACGTAACAAATACATGTTTATCTTAAATAGATTAAAGAATAAGATGAATTAATTTCAGAAAAGCTTTTGGTACCTAATATTTATTTCTTCAGATCGAATGATTTCAACAATCATCACCTTTGACCGTCTGACACCTTTACCAGATTAAGTACATGTACCTGGATACATGTAACTGGCTGTCCCAGTGGGTTTTATGAAGGCAGTTTTACACATCATCTTAAAGACACTAGGATGGACCACACAAGTTCCACATTTAGTGCTGACATCATTTCAAAGCCCACCTCTACATTTTACAAGTTTTGTGCTAAGAAGAAAATGGAAGAAAATAGAATTTCGCCAAGCTGGCCTGCAGGAAAATATTGTATCTACTGCCAAGGAGGGGTTTGTCCCATTGGTAAATAATGCAGAAATAGATTTACCGCTATTTCTAATTTAATTACCCGGTAAATTTTCAAGCAAATGTAAACAAACAATCAAATTAAATCAAAAGCTGTGGATTCAATTTTTTTATTCACAAAATACTTAAAAATTTCCTGTCACAGTGGTGCTTATCAATAAAAAAAGAAGATAAAACCATTTTTTTAGGAATACCAGAAATATGATCACTATAATTGCTTTTGAACATTTATATCTTAGGCTTCAGTGGTGGATATATACAGTATGATGACACCATGAATCCATAGCATTCAGATATTCTCGGCATTCTTCCTGAAGGTGACTTCACGGCTGACACAGGTTCTATTTCTGTTGTCGCAGTGACTGATCTACATCATCCGGTTATCCTACCCTCAAAGGAGCCGTTTGTCTTATTTCCGGACACCTCTGCTTGACAGTAAGTCGCAGGTTCTAATTTCATAAAATAATTAAAAAGGAAAAAAATTGGGTAAATAATGACATGATTTTTTTTTAATATTAGCCTTTTTATCAAGTCTGTTGTTTTAGTTTATAAAAACTGTCTTCGTATTTTAAGGAATGCAAAGTTTTGATGACAATGCAGAGTCAAGATATTGTGACAAAGACATGCCAGCTTGAAGAAGACCATCCAGTGATCATGGTGTTCCACTCAATTTTTCAGAATTATGTGTCAGATTGAAATTCATCTTATGGTGGACAAAACAATCAAGATATTCTTCTGGATCTAGTAAGTGTTTGTAAATTGGAATGAAAAAGATTTTACTCTTCCTTTGTATACTTCAGATTGGAACCTGAAAATGAGAAATGACCATGTAAATGCATTTTTTTAAATAGGTTAAACAGTTCTTTTTACTTGTACATGTAATATGATAAGCATGATCTGAATTTTTATTATACCTTGAAATTTTACTTTATACACTGAAAGACTTTCTTAAAGTATTTTCATACACTGAAATCTGTATGTTGGATTAAAATATGTTGAATTGATATTTTTTTCAGGTCCAAAGTATTGACAGAACCAAAGAATACCTGATAGTCTGCAAATGGAGTGATCATTCTGATTGGATGAACCAGGCAACACTGATTATCTCAAGAAATTTTAGGATAGAGACTCCATCTTCATTCATAAATGATTGATGTTGACATTTTCTCACAGGCTTTTGTTTCATATCTTCTTTTTCATAACATGGACACCATGCAACATCAGTTATCCTGTAGTGTCAAAGTGTTTGATATGTTCAAAGTAATTGATTCTGAGACTTATTTAAAATCTGTTATTAAACAAGCTGTAATAAAATCATGATAGCAATAAGCACAGTACCGGGTATTATTTTACTTTGCATAGCAGAAGTCTTAATTCATGGAAAAATGAGAATTTACTTTGTCTATTTTAGACAGATAGAGCTCTATTTTTAGCTCACCTGAGCCGAAGGCTCAAGTGAGCTTTTCTGATCAAAATTTGTCCGTTGTCTGTCGTAGTTGTTGTCGTTGTTGTCGTCGTAAACTTTTCACATTTTCATCTTCTTCTCAAGAACCACTGGGCCAATTTCAACCAAACTTGGCACAAAGTATCCTTGGGTGAAGGGGATTCAAGTTTGTTCAAATGAAGGGCCACACCCTTTTCCAAGGGGAGATAATCATGAATTTGTTAAAAATTAATGGCATTTTTAAAAAATCTTCTTCTCCAGAACCGCTGGGCCAGGAAAGATGAAACTCATGTGGAAGCATCCTCAGGTAGTGTAGATTCAAGTTTGTACAAATCATGACCCCCGGGGCAAGGGTGGGGCCAAAATGGCCGACCCAAGTTTTACATAGGAATATATAGGAAAAATCTTTAAAAATCTTCTTCTACAGAACCACTGGGCCAGGAAAGATGAAACTCATGTGGAAGCATCCTTAGGTAGTGTAGATTCAAGTTTGTTCAAATCATGACCCCCGGGGCAAAGATGGGGCCAAAATGGCCGACCCTAGTTTTACATAGGAATATATAAGAAAAATCTTTAAAAATCTTCTTCTCAAGAACCACTAGGACAGGAAAGATAAAACTCATGTGGAATCATCTTCAGGTAGTGTAGATTCAAGTTTGTTCAAATCATGACCCCTGGGGCAAGGGTGGGGCCAAAATGGCCGACCCAAGTTTTTCAAAGGAATATATAGGAAAAATCTTTAAAAATCTTCTCCTCCAGAACCACTGGGCCAGGAAAGATGAAACTCATGTGGAATCATCCTCAGGTAGTGTAGATTCAAGTTTGTTCAAATCATGACCCCCAGCCCTGGGGATAGGGTAGGGCCAAAATGGCCGACCCAAGTTTTACATAGGAATATATAGGAAAAATCTTTAAAAATCTTCTTCTCCAGAACCACTGGGCCAGGAAAGATGAAACTCATGTGGAATCATCCTCAGGTAGTGTAGATTCAAGTTTGTTCAAATCATGACCCCTGGGGCAAGGATGGGGCCAAAATGGCTGACCCTACTTTTACATAGGAATATATAAGAAAAATCTTTAAAAATCTTCTTCTCCAGAACCACTGGGCCAGGAAAGATGAAACTCATGTGGAAGCATCCTTAGGTAGTGTAGATTCAAGTATGTTCAAATCATGACCCCCGGGGCAAGGATGGGGCCAAAATGGCTGACCCAAGTTTTACATAGGAATATATAGGAAATATTTTTAAAAATCCTTCTCAATTACCACTGGGCCAGGAAAGATGAAACTCATGTGGAATCATCCTCAGGTAGTGTAGATTCAAGTTTGTTCAAATCATGACCCCCGGCCCTGGGGATAGGGTGGGGCCAAAATGGCCGACCCAAGTTTTACATACGGATATATAGGGAAACCTTTTAAAATCTTCTTTTCAAGTACTTCAAAGCTATGATTAGTGATACCCGGGGTGTTTATATGGAATCATCCTCAGGTAGTGTAGATTCTAGTTTGTTCAAATGATGAACGCCTGGAAGGGGGGGGGGGGAGTAAATTCAAGCCAGGTGTGCTCAGGTGAGCGCTGTGGCCCCTGGGCCTCTTGTTCTATTAGCTGCAGAACTGTAGCTCTCTGAAAAAAATATTGGGGACAAACCTGAGAGCTACAGTGCCACCCATTGAAAAAAAACTGTAGATATATTGCACACAAGAAATGTTTCTTAATTTATTTCTCCATGTTTTTAAACCGTCATGTCAAAATATTACTAACCATGTGTTCCTAACATATTTTTTCACTGTTTCCACAACAAAACATTCCTTATAATTGATGTTAGTAGCCCTCTTGGACCTGATATTTGAGATCATCGAAAATTTCGTCTATTTATACTGCAAAATAATTCGGTCTTACAATGCTTCATGCAGTTGTAAACTACGAGAGTACTTGATACTAAGAGAA
>NW_026930155.1:0-11060 GCF_032062105.1 Saccostrea cuccullata
AAATGCAAATTTTTATTACAAGGAAAGTGTTATCTTAATTTGTGCCCGAACAAATGACATTTGAAAGTGCACGGAGCTGTGTTAATACACTTAATATTTTATTTTATAAAAGTGGAACTACAAAATTTTATTCTATTCTTTTCATGTGTTTGCCTCCAACAAAATAACTTTTGCGAAAATTATTCTACACAGAGGTACTTAATTTGAAGTTGATATTAACAAGATGATGGAAGTCCCCTTTATGCATGTATATCCATATCTTCCAAATAACTGTTTCATTATATTATTAACTATTGTTAGCGAATATAAACCAGAATTTGGTCGTACTTATGGTGTTTTATTAGAATTGTATGGCCTCTGTTTCTAGAGATGTTTTATACTGTCTTCACTTATTTGTGTTGTGTACAGATATCTGTGCGATTGAGCAATGCTCGTTGTAATCACATTTTGTTTTATAATGCTTCTCTATAAGTTGAACTGTTTACTGTTATTAGGCAGAATTTGAGACCGAATTATTCAAAAACTTTCATATGAGATTAAGAAAAATACATATGTGCCCTTCATCTCGACATTCTGATATTTCACACCATTTAATCAATTCGTAATTTCTTCCGTTCATATGCCAACTCGTTACATTCCAGTGAATTCAAAAAGACAACAAAACAGTCTGCCTCGTACAGTTTATATTTTCATGTTTATCTACTAAAGACGATGAGGGATAGCTAAACACTAATTTGTATTTATGTACAATTGCCAATGCCAATTTATTTTGACATAATAACCAATTTATGGAACTTCTCGTTCTACGAGATCACTTTCATGAGCGTCAACTTTCCCGTTTAAATAAAGTTATATCATCTTTACGAATTTTACCGTTTTTTATTCAAGAGCATACTTAAATACAATGGACTTTAAAAAGTCAGGCAGTCTACAGACATCTAAGTTGATGTTAAAGGGATTTTATCAACCTTGTAAAAAGTCAATATATCGTTAATTATATAGTCGTTATGATAATACTCTTATCAAAAAATCATAATTAAGGCTGTGTTTTTGCTGACGCGTTTCATTTCAATTTTAAGGCCATTGTAACAGTTATTCGCATAAGATAAATATTCAAACTTGAACTCTGCTGACATTTGATGTCAATTGCATAATAATACAGTGTCTTAAATTTGTAACGAAAGATAAGCATTGGTCTTAAAATCAAATGTTAGGAAATATGATGACGAGTAAGTATTGATAAATTACAGAAATCAGTTTCGTTTTCTGGCCTGATTATTTAGGTGAATTTATTAACCAAAGAATTCGTAACTAAAAAAGATGAGTTTTCAGTTTAGGACAGTTAAGATAGAATTGATTATAAGTTAAATTATTCAACATTTAGGATCGTTTCATGTAAGGGTCATAAACCCTCTGCTCATGCATATAAAATGTTGCTTAAACCTAAATAATTTTCCAAAAGAAATGTATTTAATATGTAAAATATAAACAATTATAGCGTAGCTTGCGGGGCAAAATTGGACAAAAAAAGATACATAAACTTAGCAAATCTATAAATGAATAATAGACATTTATGTCATTTAGAGTTATCTCTCTTATCAGGGTATCAATGAACCTTAAGTTGAAAGCTGCATACAGATTCCATTTTTGATATTAAAAAACATATATGTTTCTTAAACAATTTACGGGTCTAAAAAAATCAATTTTTTAAAAGATGTAATCAAATTTTTAAGAAATCACAAAATGATTTTAAACAAAAAAAAAATCTTTGGCAATGCTGAATGAATTAAATCCTTTTATGCTTTAATAAAATTCAACTAGAATGGGAAGAGCAAGACTTACAGATTGTCTTTGCAACCAGCTTAGTGAATTCCAACAAACGGTGATTTTTCAAGAGGGCCAACCACTATTTTAACACTTGCTTTGAGAATTACTAGTTTAAAGGACCTAGTGACAATAGTCAAAGCTTCAACACCCTAGGCAGGTTGTCTTTATAATTCAGTATTCATTTGATAGCATTAAAATAGAATTTGAGTTTATGGTCAACATTCTAAGATACAATTCTCAAATAGTTTTGAAAATTAATCGAATCAAAATAACAACAGAAGGAAAAAAAAGGCATGTAAATTGTGGTGTCCCTAAGTTCTGTAATTATCTTTTATTTTTACGAATGCATACAAGCTATTCGTAAAATCAAATACTGTGTTCAATAACACACCCTTGTACACTGATATACAATCACTGGTATTATAAAGTTCAATGTATTCATACGCAGTTTGTTTGTAATTTATAAAGACTAGTTAGGCCAAAAAAAATATGTGTGTTTCCGGTAACATGTCCCTCAAAATTAGGGTAGGTAGGTAGGCAATTACTTTTTTTTACTTTTACTTTTTATTTTAACTGAGCATTATATTTGACTGTTTTTAGGTAAACTGTATATAATATTAAATATTAACAAGTAATATTTTGTTTTCTAGAAGTAGATAGCAGAACCAATTGCAAGAAATTGATTTACAGAAAAAGACATTTGAATTTTAATCACAATTTAGTAATGAAATTTGTCACATTTAACAAAAAAGGTAAAATAAAGAATTCAAGATTGTTTTTCAGGCCTACTTCTACCTCGACCTCATTATCATTAAATGTAAAGACATAGTTAATATCCATTTCTTTCACGGACAATAATGTCAGAGTTAAACCGCCGACGTTGAATGTAATGCCAATCGACATTATATCCTTAAAACTACGAACGTCGATCCTTTGTTAGCTTCAAAATTATGACTATCTCCATATAAATTTCCCACAGTTCAGTACCAAGGAAAGTTATATATTGCAGTAATTTCGTATAAGTCCGGACATTTCTTGGGCTTAAACCCAATGACAACATATGGTGGACTTGGAGTTGAGTGATGCACATATAAAATAAGTGATGCAATACATCTGGGGCCACAATTTGACACACTAGCAATATCCATGGAGTGTTTGCCTAGTGGCTGCCCCTTACAGCGTTTTAAATGAATTGGAGTGCATTTTAAAACTGAACTAATCATGCTAATAGGGGTCAAAATATTTCTTTTATGCTATGTATTATAAATCATTGTATTCGTAATAAATTAAATTTTTCTCATCTATTTACAGAATTTTTATTGTAATTTTCTATAAATGAATAATTCAGGTGAAGACAGGTGCATGTAAATCGCAAAATAAATATTTTAAACAAATATGCCAAAATTGTCTTTAAAAACTATGAAATTTATGTGTGATGATATAATTAATGGTTCAATTATTATTTATTATCCATTTTATAAGTTTGATTCCTCAGAAAGCAATAATTGTAGTGATACTACAATGTCAATCTCGCCAACAAATTTTCAAACTTGCGTGATAAAACTTGATTTCTAAACGTTTTTGAATATTTTAATGATCAAATTCTATTAAAATAATTATTTTCTACACCTTTACATTTATAAATATGTGTAAAATGGAAGGTGTCTTCTGAATTTCTGAGAAACAGGTAACGAAATCGGCACTGCGCGGTCCCGAACTTCACAAAGTTTTCGTATCTTATATTGAAGTATATTACACGTATAGATCATTATAATTTTCAAACCTTTCAAGAAATATGTAGTTGATAGCTTGAATTTCATGTAATGCTTTACTGGATGGGAAAATATTGCGTATTGACTGAGTTATATGCTCAAAAAACATCGTAAGTAACAGTCCACCATTTTAAATTTTGGTGGGACTTTCCGAGATTCTATGCTTTTTTTACACAAGTAAATCGTGATTTCCAACTGTAGTATGATGCAATCATCTATTGATAACCTGCAGGTGGCCACCTGTGCTCTGATAATTTGTAAACAAGCGGTAATTTCAAGTCAAATCAACAATGAAAATATACACATGTGTCAACATGTGGTCAAAGGTCTCATTAAAGGTTGGAGGCTAGGCGTCTAAAGTCGTCATTAAAGGGTAAGGGAGGGAACGATCTAAGGGGAAAAGAGCTATTATCTACGCATGTATAATCTTAAAATGCTTGAAAAGACGTTTTTGTATAATTTATCTGTTACAAGTGCCTTTTTAACTGCGCGCGTTTTGAAGACTGTAGTTTTAGAACAAATTACGGTACGTAATCCGGATTTGCAATAAAAAGTGCTAGGGTCAGCGCATAAAGTTAGGGTCGGTCGGGTTACCGGAAACACAGGTTTTTTTTTTTGGCCTTATTTAATGTTTCATACCGTTTTTTATAGCCGATATTAATTCTAGTAATATTAAGAATCTTTTCTTAGATGCTAACGTTTACCTTGTTATAATTAATTTTATTCAATATTTCAAGTACTTGCCACTTGCACGTTTTTCATCCTTTATGGTAAGTTTTTTATATATAAAAATGTTCTTTGATAGAAGTCTCTGCATTTGAAATCTTAAAACATGATGAGAAATGGCATATGTTTTGACCAATATTCTATTTTAATCAACAGGTTTTATTCATGCGGGGCCAACTTGCATGCATTGTAACGGAGCCGGAGACATTGAAAATTGTTTTTTAAATACTGTCAGATGCGGGGACCTTGAGGTGAATAGATTTTCTTCTCTACAAAAAAAATTTAAGTTGGTGATAGCTATTGAAGGTGTACAACTAAGCTAAAATCTGTACTTGTTTTATTATGACTAAAATAAAAATTTGTTTGTTTGCAGTTACCTAATGACCCACTTAAAATGCACCCAACCCTAACCTTATTTTTTTTAGGCATTCTTTATTTTATTATTTTTCTTTCAATTTTCCAGGATATAGAAACTGTTATATATTTAATAATTTCTGATTTTTGTTTTTATCAATCAGTGGTTTACAACAAGAGTGGAGCTTATTCATGTTTAGTAGGCATATGAAAAGTTCTATAATTTGTTATTTAACAAAAATCTAAAAACTAATTAAAAAAAAGAAAGAATGCCAACCTACCTACCCGCTCTAAAAGTTATAGGTCGGCTATTACAAACAAAGAATTTTTAAAATTTGGCCTTGGTTATGATTTTTTAATTTGCTACGAAAAATTTCGCTGCATCAATAAAAAGCTATTGAAAATAAAATTTCATAGCGTAGAAACTTGCTTTGAAACATATTCCAGAAAAATGTGGGAGTTTTCGTAATCAGAAAAGTCTAATATAAAAACCTTAAATTTAGCAATTTGCTTTTTTAATATTGTTGCCTATTACTAAATTACCTGTGTTAAAAATTTAGCATTATATTTCCTCTTTTATATTTATGGAGAATTATTCAATATTTTGCACATTATAAAACTTTTTATTTTTAATTTTATTTCGCCGAAATTATTTGTTCAAACATTAAATAAAGAGTGATTAGAAAATACATTGAAACTTAAAAATAATCTGCTTGGAACTATTCATTTTAACCTGCGTTGGAGCGAATTGGAAAAGAAAAAAATAATAAAAAGCAAATCTGCATTATGTTTTTTAATTGTTGAATTTTAAAACCTGTCAGCATCCTTTTGGTTTTATGTGTACATGTATTTGTCTGATTGAATGTAGTCAGAGGACTTTGACGCACTGACGTGCATGTGCAATTTGATTGGAGAATATTAATTTTTCATCATTAGATTATTTATTGGAAGTATGTTTGAATTTCAGACAGGATAATGTAATTTTAACAGCATATATGTCGTTGATTTAGGACTGTTATTTAGACAAATATGTGGATGAAAACTCGGCGATCAGATACGATGCAGGGTGTCGTTCGAAACAGGTTTGTACATATTTATTATATTACATATGTAAATGATTGATGGTTCTAAGTTGTTTTACGATTTTTTGAAAGTTTCTAATTCATAAAGATGTGTCATATAAGTAAATGAATAAAATACAAATCAACAGCCCTCTTATGATTCAAATGAGTTATTGCCTGGATATTTTCAAGTGATAAGTGGATATCTGTTATAAATGTTTTTTTCTGTCATAGACATCGGAACCGGGGGGGGGGAAGCTAGGGGGATTAGCCCCAACCCAACTTTTTTTGCAAAGTCATTGAATATTGGAGCGTAGGTTTAACACCCCCCTCCCCTCACTTTCAACAGTCTCGTTGCAATTTAGCCCAAAAAGGGTGTACATGTAAAAAAAAAATTGAAACTGATAAAAGTTAGGGCTGAAACGATTCACCGAAATATCGATATTGTTCGATATAAGTGCTCGGTTCAATTTTCGATTCACCATCTCGATTTTCGGTTCGATACGTTTTTTTTATAATCGGGTTTGGTTAACTCTTTGAAATAGATCGGGTTCGACCTTATTTTAACAGTTTGACACACACGAGGGAGAAAATTGGGACGGTAAAGTTTCAGAGTAGGCTGCCTCTGCTATTATTTATACGAATAAAGTGTTCTTAATCAACAGAACCACAAGTATCAGAGATGTGCAATTAACAAATTAGTAAATTCGGGCTAGTAAAAATTATAACTACGCATGTAATATACATAAAGTACAACCGGTATTTTACTCATTTTTTGCTATCAGATTCCCAACCAGTGAATATTTTCCAGGCAGCATGCTCCTACTGTCAATAAATCTCCATAATTTTCTCCATTTTGCAGTACTTCCTGACTTATTTACTTCCAAAAACGATCGTTTTTTTCCTAATCCGAATTTCCTCCGTTTATTGTAAATACATGCAGGTATCTCATTAAAATTATTTACGATCACTAATCAACTGAAAGATCAGTGTGATTCACATGAAATATATTTCTAGTGTATTTAAGGATTTAATATGAAAACAAAATGAATTTATTTTCATTCTAAATGAGCTAGTGCAAAATAATCAGAAAAGGAAAGATCTTCAGATATTTTTTTTTTTATTCATTTTTATTTCCTGTCAATTTTATACGATTTAATTTTAATAGTGAGAATAAAATTTTAATTTTCAAAAGATTGACCTTAGTACCCTGACTTTTTCAATGATTAATTTTTTTTTCAACATTTGTTTTATTTTAATTTTTGTCCCTATATTTGGGCTAATAACTATTTACTTGGGGCTAGTAACTTTATTGCTGCCACTAGCCTGTGGGCTAGTACTTGAATTTTTAGATTGCATACCCCTGGTAGTACATTTCTATTGTATCACCACCTTTTACTCTTTGTTTTTTTTAATCTGAATACGTTTTCTTTAACCTTATGAATAGATTCGTTCTTAAATTGTATCGTATTGAAAAAATTGAATTGTGACACAAGTATTGCAATACGTATCGTATCGTGGAGGGGGCGTATCGTTTCAGCCCTAATAAAAGTTCTATTCTACTCCTCCCCGTCCTTCAACCCCGAAATAGGATTTTCGCGTTTAGACAACGGACACATTTTATTATTATTCTTTTTTATTTCTTTTTTCTTTTGCTTGTCAAGTGTTTTTTGTATAGGTTTGGAATTATTTTCTCTTTTACTTTGCCCACCCACCCCACCCCCTCTTCTCCCTGGGACGTGAATAGATTAAGTCAACGAATCATTCCGTAGTTAACTTTAACTGTGCACAAAAATAAAGCAATCACTGTTAAACTGTGTACAGAATTAAACCATTCAGTGAATGAAACATGAAGCCAAAATTCAAATTAACGTGAATTATACTATTTGAGATTCACGAACAAGTTCACATATTTCATTTTCTTCCCATATTTTTCGTACCCAAAGAAAACTCACTCTTTTTTTTAGCTAACCTGAGCTGAAAGCTCAAGTGAGTTTTTTAAATCAAAGGATGTATTCGCTTTGACAAAAGAATTGACCTATAGGAGAGAACAATTTTCCGGAAAAAGTGACATTGAATAATTAATCTTTATTTGTTGTTTTCTACGGTATATATGTCTAAATTTTTCAAATTTGTATTTTTTACCTAAAAATTATTATTTATAACTTTACAATAAACCTCCAAAGTTGGCCTAAACACCATTTTGTCCGATAAAGCGTTGATTTTTGCATGAATTTTGGCCAAGAAGTCCTTCAGGGCAGGCCTACCCATAAATAAAATTGTGATATTTTGATAGGTTTGGATGTAAGGATTAATTTAAGATAGGATTTTTTTTAGGGGCACCCCTGCCCTAAGGTCGAAATTTACAAAAAAACCAACAAAAAATAAGGAAACCTGATTTTGATAATCTGCTTCAAATTTATACCTGTAAATATTATAGCCAGATTAAGCTCAGTTGATATATACGCAGACTATTACAGCGTGCACACTAACATTTTAAAGTCGGGGGTTCGAATCCACCTGGTACCACACTTTTTAAATTTTTAAATTTTCGCCTTTTCAAAGACTATTTTAATATTTTTTTATAGCCTTGTGTATTTTCCTTCAATTATATATCCTTTATGCATGCCCATTCTTGATATAAGAAACACTAAAGAGATATCAAATCGTAAAAATCCAATGTACAGTTGTCAGTCAGGCGGAACAAACCTCAGTATAAGCACACTTTCTCCGAGGACAAGAATAACTCACTCTGTGTTACTTAATACAGGTTTGAGCTGCGATGAATATCAATTGTATATATTCCTTAGGATATAATAACATTGATTTTGGCTACATACATATCAGTAACTGTACTCCTCGGATTTGATTTAGGCCTATATAATTTGCACATATGAATGGAATGTTTTACTACATTCACGGATAAAATTACCTAAACATAAAGAATAGAATTTCAGAGGCAGTAAACATTACCATTATGCTTATTGAGAAGTTATGACAAATATCAATTATTACATTTTGAGATAACAAACTCAGGAAATCAATGAAAGGGTTCCTCATACCTCTACTCACTGAAAAAAAGATTTAGGAAAAACAAATTGTTATATGTAACTATTCAGCCTAATGCCATTAATCAGAACGGAAATCGACAAGGTTTTTGTAGAGAAAAAAACCAAGCCCGGTCCTATAGGTCAAATCCCTATTTATAATGAACTGATCCTTTGTCCGTCGTCTGTCTGTCTAGCTGTCTGTCTTTCCATACGTCTGTAAGTTTTTCATATTTTCGACTTCTTCTCGAGACCCACTGGGCCTATGCAGCACAGTTGATGTTACAGCGCAGCATTGTTAAGGCTTGAAAAAGGGAGGCGAGGACTAATTTATACGGGAAAAGTTTACTGTGACGTCAAACAAAAATATGACTTTTATGTATTTCTCATAATACCTAAAAATGAAATAATTTGTAACTTTTAACTGTATTAGCATTTAAACAACAATAAAACTTATCAATGCATTAAAAAAAATTTCTAATTACATCCCATGTAGCTGGTTAAAAACAAAGCACTGATCGCGTTGAACTTAAAATTGTAAACATGACGTCCTTTTGGTAAAAATGACGTATTTCATGTCCTGTGAGAGGCAGCTACACATTTGGGAAATTTTTAACAATGAAAAATGCGTTGTCTTATTAAACGAAATATTATGTACAGGTTTTAAATAGTCGGTTTATACCAATGTTTATCCTTTGTTTAGTGTGATTATTTATTAACTATCACAAGAATGTATTGTATTAATCATGTCATGTTTTTATGTGCAGGTTACATATATCTTACATCGAGATGCTTCATAAAATCGTACTGTCGCAAGGGCATACACTGAATAGATCTTAACAATTTTTTGAATATATATAAAGGATATTTTTTTTAACTTTAAAAGTGCTGCTGCTTTCTTTAAATCAAGGGCGTGATTTCATAAGTAAACAAAGTATTTGGTAAAAGTCAAACATATTTCGACATTGGCTTATTTACCTGAAAATTTATCTATTAAAACACAATTCTATTCAAATCAGCAGCACTTTATTCTATACAGACAATATTGTTACCTGCTTTATCAGCAGGGACCACGTACTGGTCATGTAATCTATCTTATTCTTTTTTCACTTCTGGATTATTGATCACAAAAGGATAGATGGCTTTCATATTGCCCCTCAATTGTTTAATACGCGACTTTAACATAGATCTGATACATTTATAATAATCCATTCTGACAAGGTGTCAACGTCTTCTTTTTCATATCTGGCACATCGTCTGGCGTAATTTTCAACGAATTTATAATATTTATGAAATTCCGACGCCAGTCGAAGGATCTGGATTCCCTATACATGTATTTAGGACCTTTTAAAATAAATAATCGAAGGTCCTCATTATGTTCCCCAAACGGAGTTTGGGAACATATTGTTTTTACTCTTATTATGTTCCCCAAACGGAGTTTGGGAACATATTGTTTTTACTCGGTTTCTTATTATTATTATTATTAGGGCTTTTCGACTTTTGTCGAAAAGACCTATTGTTTTCGTTTTGTTTATTATTATTATTATTATACTGAACACTTCTATCGTTCAGCATTTAGGGAGTACCTTTAAGAATAGGTATTTTATTGTGTAACCAATAAATAGCAAATTAAAATTTCTCGTGCGTGAAACAAGAACAACTTCCGGAATAGTCATTTCCGGTTTCTACTAAAGGAAAACTGAAAATTCTTAAGGAGCCGAAAACATTTTTAATTTTAGTGTCTTGACTCCCAAATTTGAGATATGAATTCTAGAGACATAATCCAATTAAAAAGTGCGCGTACGTTATTTTTGAACACAAATACTTTTCGAGATATAAGACTTCAAACATTGAAGAAGGGGGGATGAAATTTTTGAAAGTCACAATTGCGTCTCCAAAATTATTTTGAGCATAGAAATATGTTAGAACTAATTAGTAGAACATATACTGAAAGTTTCATGTCAATCCGAAAAGAACTTCCGGTTTTATGACCCTTAAAAGTTTTCTTTTAAAATGAAATTAATCGTGGCGCATTTTCTACTAAAGTATTCAAGATTTCCCTGTTATATTTTGTATACAGAATGACTTTGATACACTTCTGACATCATTAAAGTATGAAATTGAAATTTTGGAAAATAAGGGATTTCTAGGGGCCAACTTTGAAAACAGATCATTCCCTGTAACTTTTTTATTTCTCAATGAATTTTCAAACAGTTTTCAGATTTGACTTAAGCATACAAAGGACAGTCTAAAAATTATGGTCCGTGGGGTCA
>NW_026930156.1:0-109657 GCF_032062105.1 Saccostrea cuccullata
ATGGCAGATGCCTTGTCCAGAGTATCGTGAACCTATATGATTTTGTATTAATGTACATATATTTCATTTTAAAAATATAAGTTTTCATTGACATTCAAACTTTTTAAGGGGGAGGTGTTGTGAGATGTGTATTATTTCATCATGTCTATTATTAGTAACATTAAGTTTCCTGAACATTCCAGAGTGGTCAACATGTTCGGTCATTGTTTCTAGAACATTCCTGAACTTTGTGTATGTCCAGAACTTTCCAGTAATATCATGTACTTACAATTTCTAGAATATTCTAGATTTATGATACTGTATAAATACCCTGTCAATTCGATGCATAGATATGAATTGTCGTATAAGCATCATTGAGGTATTACTGGGATATAATTTCACTGGGACATTGTGTGCAGCAACGGACACTCTGATGTATGTATTTTTTAGATTTTTGCTAAGTTTGTACTTAATGATTTGTATATTACTGTAAATAAATTATTGTTAAGTTTAAACTGTGTGATTGATCTTTGCTGGCATTTAGGGTTATTCTGACCCATAACAATATTTACTAAATATTTCTCACTTTTATTACTTCTTAGTGTTTGTCAAACTTATATGCAAAACTTCACGAAAGATGTTCATTAAAGAAATTCCGAACAGTCCCTGTATATAAGATGTTGCATTTCTACTGCGATTCAGTTATTTGTTAAAATATATTATTTCCGTAATTAAAATACGATACCAAAGAGTGTCCAACGAAATAAATGTTCTCAAACTAATCCGAAATTTTAACAAAAGGACAGGCAAAACTTGTATCAAATAAGAATTGAATTTCTAATTTTACATCAATTATCAAAGAAATTCCAACCACAAATCAACCGAATATTAATCAATTGTTGATGCCTATTCAATACTGAATTTCAACGTTGTATTATTATTGAAATTTTAATGTAACATGCACTTTATATGCAACCTTGAATCAAATATAGCAAAAAACTTATTTTTATCATTTTTTACATTTCAAGGTACACATTGACATTAAAAGTAACAAGTTTCGAAAAAAAAAAATCATATTTTGCAGCTAAAAAACCCAGATTGTACCAGATATTATAATAGATGATGGCAAAACCAGCTTGGATTCTCTGAACAAAAATTTCAAAACCCTCTTTACTATAAATCCATGAAAAAACAAGATGTGTTCGTGAAACACTGATGCCCCCGTATGCAAACATAACGAAGGTTAAGCTTTCTCAAATGCAGAATTGGATCAAGGTCAAATGATTAAAGTTGTTTGTTTCTAAAGAAAGGCCTTGTCTCAAAGATTATGTATGGGAAATATGAAAGTGCTGGTCCTTACAGTTCAAACGTTATGGCCGAGGTTAAAATTTGTTAAAAGTAGGTCAAACTCCAAGGTCAAGGTCAAAAGTCAAGGTTCTTGATATCAAGTGAAAGGTCTTGTCACAAGGAGTAAATTTTTGAAGTATGAATGCTCTAGTCTTAACCCTAAAAATTATGGTCAATGTTGTATTTTTAAAGTAAGTCGAACTCCAAGGTCAAGGTTCTTGGTATCCAATGAAAGATTTTTTCACAAGGATTATACATGTGAAGATGAAAGCCCTAGTACCTATTGTTCAAAAGTTATAGCGAGGGTTGAAGTTTTTTAATTGGTACGGAAATCTCAAAGGTCAAGGTTAAAAGGTCAAGGTTGTTGGTATCCTATGAAAGGTCATGCCACAAAGAATACATATGTCAAGTATGAATGTCCTTGTGTCTATTCTAAAGAAATGACCAAAGTAAAAGTGCAAAATTTTTGTGTTAACAGGTCAACGTCAAAAGGTCAAATTTGGTGTTAGCCAAAGAATGGTCTTGTCACAAGGAATACACATGTGATATGTGAAATATGATTACCATAGCTCCACTAAACCAAAAGCCATGGGCAAGGTTAAAGTTTTTGTGGACAAACAGACATACAAACAGATAAACAGACAGAGATACAGACAGACAAATAGACAGACGGACACGACAAAATTTACATACCCCGAAACTTCGTTTAGGGGGGGGGGGGGCATAACAATCCTTACCTTCTTTGTCATCCGAAGATATGTCTTCACCTGAATCCTCATCTGAATCTATAGGAATCTGAAATTTGCAATCATGGATGTCAAATTAATTTAAGAGGCTGGTGGGCCATATCACTTACCCTAGCCCTGCAGCTAGAAAAACAGGAAGAATAAATCCAATATTGAAAAGCATAAATGCAGAATTGGTCCCGACCTTTGAACAAATGAATGTTTAATTTAGTATACATGAGGATGCTTCAACATCAGTTTCATCTTTCCTGATCCAGAGCTTCTTGAGAAGAAGGTTATTAAAAGTTATAGAGGTTATATGATGCCACGAAATTTTCAGTATTTCTTATTATCTCCCTTTGAATAAGAGCTGGACCCTTTATTTTGTATAATTTGAGTTCTTTTTACACTAGGATGTTTTATGACAAGTTCAGTTGAAATTGGCCCAGTTGTTCTGGAGAGGAAGTTGAAAATGGGAAGAGTTTACAGAGAGACATACAGACAACGGACAAAATGTGATCAGAAAAGACCACTTGAGCTTTTGGTTCAGGTGAGCTTGAATGGGATTTACAATTGGAGCTACTGATAACGCACTTGACGTACCGTATTAGTAGAAATTTTAGCGAGGAATTAATTTTGGCATTATTATCGAGGCTGTTGAAATCGCTAAATTTGAATATCAGTAAAAATAAATTGCGTATCATTTGTTATAGTTTCTATAGTTGGCTTTTGAAAATCGCTAAAATTACTTGTCGCTAAAAATAAAATACCAGTTTTTAAGAAGAAATCGCTAAATTTGCGTCTCACTAAAATTTCCACTTATACGGTATAACACGTCAATATAACGATTTGTTTCCATTAATTGAGACATTCGTTAGCTTTTCTTTTAAATGACATAGAGAAAGAAAGAAATGATATTACTACTTTTACCAGTACTTTTACTTCTACTACTTTAATTAATAACAAGAGGCCCAGGGGCCACAGCGCTCACCTAAACCCATCAGCTAGGAAAAAACACATATCATGATTTGGACGAACTAGAATCTACCTTACCTTTTTGTCATCCGAAGATATGTCTTTACTTGAATCCTCATTTGAATCTATAGGAATCTGAAATTTGCAATCATGGATGTCAAATTTAATAAATAGGCGCATAAGCCATATCGCTTACCCTAGCCCTGCAGCTAGGAAAACATGAAGAATAAATCCAATATTGAAAAGCTTAAAGAGGCTAGGTGGTCGTGGCCATTTTTGGACTATTTCCATCCCCTTTACAAAAAATGCTCCGTTTAAAATATACAAAAATGATCAAACTTTAGAACTAAAATGTATGAAATTTTATTTTTCTTTGTCAAATGATTGTTGACAGCTAAAGATATCCTATTTTAAAAATTTAGTTATAGCTGGTGGTTAAATTTGCTTTGCTTTAATTTTGCACTTATTTATGAGCTTGAAAATTATTCGTTATCTCTATTTATTTCATGAAGTAATTGACTTTATTACTCTAAGTCCATGAATGGACTAGTGACTTTCCGTTTTTTTTCCGATCATGACAAGGAGAACGCGGCGATTGTGATCATTTGGTAGGGGATGATCATTCCTACATTGCATCTCACCCACCTCTGATGTTTTATAGGTCCGTGTTTGTCCTGCTCCTATTTTGTATATTGTTTCATGGTTTTTGAGCTTGAAATCTGTTTGTTATCTCCATATATTTTACATGTTAAAATTGACTGATCATGATAGTGATAATGATAGAATAAGATGCCTACTAGCAGTTTGTTTTATAATTAGCAACGTCACCTGAAGAAATTGACTTCAAAACAATATCTCTATTGAATAATTAGATTCATCTACTCACGGCGGGTCCTGTTCAAATTAATTTAAGTTAATTATTCATTCGCTATTCTGTAGTCATGTATATATTATATTTGCAACAGTTTGTAAAAAATGAAATTTATGCCAGAATGTACCGCTAGTGTACATAACAAATGCAAATAGTGCAAAATTTGCTGAACACTGTGTAGCAAGCGCGCAGCATGGCAGGAAGGTCATGGTCATTAAAGTATTGAATCTTGAAACACCAGCGCCACTTAGTAGGTACATACATGAATTTAACATTACCTGATTCCAGAATCTTAGAATTTCGTGAACGCGTATTGAGTGTTCTTCTTCAATTGAACACCATGAACAAAGGACTTCTTCCATTCCTGACAGAGAAATTTCTTCCACTGGAATAAACGATGGATCATTTGGGTCACAAAATTTCTTTTGGCATTTATACCCTCTCTGAAAACGTTGTGGCATTTCTTCCCTTTCTGCATAAGTATTTTCAAATGTTTGAGTGAGTTCCTCCAGGGCATTGTAGATAATGCAACCCACTTCAAAAGAAATGTCAGTATTTATGACCAAAGAGAGGACTTGCAGCTGAATGTCGTTTTCACATATACCGAGTAAGATAATGTGATTTCTGTATTCAAACACTGCTGCTGTTTGAAACAGACATCTATCTTGCTTGTCTGCTGACACTTTCCATTTTAGTGAACTCATGCAATAGGCTATAAGCCTATAAAACACAAATAGGGCAAAGGAATTAAACCGAAAGCACAATACTGAGGAGCATGCAGTATATTCTTTGAATATGTATTTTTTAAACGGGTTTTTGTTCATACATGGCACATACCAAGACTGGTCTTTGTCTGTATCACCAAGACTGACCAACATTCGGAGCCTCTCCATGTAAGCAATTAGCTCATATTTGTACTTCATGTAGGAACGTGTATTTTCTTCATCTGCCGCTTTCTCTTTCCAAAGTGCATCGACTAGCGTACTGTTTAATTTTCCAGTAAGATTAAAAAGTTCCCATTCTTTTATATGCCGTTGCCTACAGTCTTCATTAATGTGCTTTTTGTCCGCTATAAGCCTAGAAAACCCATCAGAAAACCACTGAATGTCAAGAATTGCATGTGTGCGCGTCGCTTCACCATTGAAAAACAGTACAATGCCATGCTCATGAAAACATTCTAGAAATCTAGGTATTTCCTCTTCGCTTTCCAGGCGAAATTCCTCTGGAAGTTCTCTATTCATTTTCTGAATTTCTTCATAAGACATGATTGGTTTTCCAGTGTCCAGTAATCGATGTTCCAGTAAGGCCCAAGACGAGCGAACTGGTATTTCTGTGCACAGCTCCTTTGCTACTATTTCAACAAGGGTGTTCTTCAGCGACTTTATTTTGGTTGATCTCTCCTCTTCATGTATGTTTATTAGTTCAAACGCCAAATTATTTCCCCGGATATTCTTCGAGAGCCATTCACGGTCTTCCTCTGTCAGGGAACGCCAAAAGCAGGCAAAATAATCCTTTATTTCCTAAATTCAATTAAATTGAATTATGAATTTACTATCATTAAAAGAGTAATATTTTCTGGATTTGTTATCAACAGAATATACGAGGGTTGTCCAAGAAAAAAGGGCGAATCTTTTCAATATCTTTTGTTTAACTACGACTAAAAAGTTAAAAATTGGCATCCATTATGCCAACATTTTGTAATTGATGCCAAAAATGGCAATGAAATATCACTTTAAATATTTTTTACCCTAATATATGATTGAAAAATTATAATAGTAATAATAACTAGGAGACTTACTGTTCACAGAACAATAAGAGGTCTTTTCACCTTTGAATTTTAAATGTGTTTTAAATCTATCTCCTTAAAACTAAATTTCATCAAAAAGAAATTAAAATTGTCTTAAGGCAAAGAAAATGAACTTTTAAAAAAATTGAAATGACCTTGACCTTGAAAAATTGTTCAAGGTCAAAGGTCAAGGGTTACAAATCAATTGACCCCATGCCTCTATGCCTTATAGTTTTCAAGTTATAAGGTTTAATAGTAAGTACAAAGACGTTAAAGGGCAATAACTCATATAAGGGGTCATCAGATCCTGTTGCATTATGCAGTAAAGTAAGGCTTAAAGACCTTTAACACATTAGTGAAGGTTTGGTGTCTCTACGGTTTATAGTTTAGGAGGAGTAGCGATAACAAGGTTTTTCGCACAAGGGACAATAACTTTTAAATGGGTTATTATTAGGGGACAAGAATGAAATCCTTTAAATAGTTTTAAGAGTGCATATCAATGATTGATAGACATTAAATATATTCTGAAAGACAAAAGAGATATAAAAAGAGCTAAATTTTCTCATTTTTGGATTGACCTTGACCTTTGACCTTTACATGATTATAAAGGTCAAAAGTCAATAAATCTTATGCAGTTGGTCCCATGTCTCTATCACTTGTCGTTTTGAAAATTTTAAATTATTTGTAAAATTCAAAAAGTTTCAGGGGCAATAACTCATTGAAGGGGTCATCGAATGCTTTTGCAATGAATAGATTGAAGAGTCCCCTTAATTAGTCAAAGACATTGGTGAAGGTTTCATATCTCTACGGTTTACGGTTTCAGAGGAGTAGCGATAACAAGCATTTCTTGCGAAAGGGGCAATAATTTTGAAAGGGGTCAAGGTTCACTTAAGCAGGGTGAACTGCTATAATCTTTTAAGGAGTACATTCTTATGGACTATAAATCTTTTTGATAAGTCTTCAAACAAAAAAAAAACATGCGGCGGAAAAATAATAAAAAAAAAAAACTAGGAGACTTATTGTTCACAGAACAATAAGAGGTCTTTCCAGCTTTTTAAGCGTTTCCGTGTCATTTGGGTTGAAAAAAAGAAGAAAAACACAAAAAAAAAAAATTGAAAGAAAAAAAAATCATGAAGTGCTACAGCAGGATTCGATCCCTGGACCCTCTGATTAGCAGGCGAGCGCTCTAACCACTACGCCACGGGTTCTGTTGAAATTATCTTGTATTATAGTCGAGTTAAAGTTACCGGAATTTCTAAAGTCAAAGAGATCCAATTAATAAACTTCTGACAAGCTCCTGGGTGTATATATGAGTTGGAATGATATTGTTTTCGAGTTAATATGTAAGGGATATTGTCTGATTACAATTATGATATTGCTATTAACGGGGATACATGCATTTGAGGTTGCGTAGCAATTTATGTATTTGAAAAAGGCAGCGTTCGTTTTGACAGATATGGTAAACTCATAGGTATGATTTAATAATCATTTCTATTGGAATTGAATTCATAGTTACCAGCATAAATTAAACTTGAAACATGCATCTCAGGAAAAAAAAACAAAAAAAAAAAAACGTGTCATTGAGAGCGTGGAATTTTATTTGACAGGAAAAATCGCTATTTTCGAGATTCATTTCATTAATATTAAATCTAAATAAAATTGAAATAAATTCCACATACTAAAGAAAGCAAGAATATTCAGTATCGAAATATCGTATTGGAGCAGGAGAATCGAGTGATATTAACAACAATCGAAGAAATGGCCAATACAAGCTTAAATTAATTTTTATACTCAGCAGCAATTAAATTTCAGACAGAAAAAAAAATGTAGATTTCGCCGATATTCACTAGAATTTAATTGTACTTAAGAGACTCACCGTAAAACTCTCAGGGCACTTTCTTTGAGGTGTCTTCTACATGCTAAACTGAATTTTATCTTGATCTTTTATGTCCTTTGAGTTGTAGAAAAATTTTCTATGCCGCTATTGATTTTTTTTTTAGAGAAATCGGGTGGGGGGGGGGAAGGTATTATATAAGTGTTTGTTGACGTGAGAATTATAAATACCTCCACATACTTAAGCTTGAATGTGACCTTTGGGTCAAAGGTCAAGGTCATTTATCAAGGTCAAAGGTCAAGGTCATGCAAAAAAAAAAAACCCAACACTTTTATAAACTTGAGTTTTACACTTGAAGCTGAATCTAGGTATAGAAAATGAATATATCTTTTTTAACTTTTGAGAAAAGGTCAAGGTCAAAGTCAAGTTCAAATATCAAGGTCAAAGGTCAAGGTCATTTAAACCAAAAGCCCGTAAATAAGCAATTTTGATACTTTTCCTATGACCTTGACCTTTGACCTTGACCTTATATTCAAGGTCAAAGGTCAGAAGATCTCATGCAGTTGGGCCCATGTCTTTACGACTTGTTGTTAAGAAGTTTTTAGTTCTTTGTAAACATCATAAACTGCCAGGGGCAATAACTACTTTAAATGTTTACGAATTCTTTCGCATCAATAGAATGAGAAGTGTACTTAATTGGTCGCAGACATTGTTGAAGGTTTTATACCTCTATGGTTTACGGTTTCGGAGGAGTAGCGATAACAAGGGTTTACAATGAAAGGGGCACTAACTTTTAGAGGGTTCAATCTTAAGGGACAAGCATGGAATCTCTGAAATGGTTTTAAGAGTACATACTAAAAATGCAAAGAAGTTTAGAATTTGGTTAAGAACAAAAGAGCTATAAAAAATGCTGAATTTTACCTATTTTGAATGACCTTGACCTTTGACCTTGACCTAGATTTTAAGGTCAAAGGTCAAGAAATCTTTTGCAGTTGGCCCCATGTCTCTACGCCTTGCTGTTTTAGAAAAGTTCTTGATATTTGTAAACATCGCAAACATTCAGGGGCAATAATTCATTAAAGGAGTTTACGAATCCTTTCGCAATGTTTGATTGAAGAGTCTACTAAATCAGTCGTAGACATTAATAAAGGTTTGGAATCTCTGCGGTTTACGGTTTCGGAGGAGTAGCGATAACAAGCTTTTATTGCGAAAGGGGTCGTAACTCTGAAAGTTGTCAAAGTTCATATACGCAGGGTCAACTGCGAAAATCTTTTACCAGGTACATTCATATCGACTCAAAGTCTTTTCGATAAATCTTGAAACAAAAAATCACACGGCGGATAAATAATAAAGAAAAAGGAAAAGGAAAAAAAGAAACAGAAGAATATCAATAGGTCTTTCCAGAGAAAGCTGGAAAGACCTAACTAGGAGACTTATTGTTCACAGAACAATAAGAGGTCTTTCCACCTTTTTAAATTTCTTATAGTTTTATATTTTACTCTCTTATTTAATTTTAAGGGAAATGGCTTAAAAAAAGAAAATGAAAATAAAAAAAAAATTGAAATGACCTTGACCTTTGACCTTGATCAGGTCTTCAAGGTTCAAGGTCAAGAGTCACATTGAAATTGACCCCATGTCTCTACGACTTTAAGTTTTATAGTTATAAGTTTAAATATTAAGTGCAAATATGTTAAAGGGCAATAAATCATATAAGGGGTCATTAGATTATTTAGTACTTATACAATGAAGGTGTGTCTAAAGACCATTAAGACATTAGTGAAGGTTTCATGCCTCTACGGTCTACGGTTTTGAAGTAGTAGCGATAACAATGTTTTTCGCATAAGGGGCAATAACTTTTGATAGGGTCAATCTTGGGGAACAAGAACGAAGTCTTTGAAATAGTTTTAAGAGTACATATTAATGATGCAAAGACTGATTGCATATGTTAAAACACAAAAGAGATATAAAAAGAGCTTAATTTCTCATTTTTGGAATGACCTTGACCTTTGAATTGACAAAAAATTCAAGGTCAAAGGTCAAGGGTCACAATACAAGATACAAGGTTTAATAGTAAGTATAAAATAGTTAAAGGGCAATAACTCATATAAGGGGTCGTCAGATTCTTATGCACTTATACAGTGAAGTTAGGTCTAAAGATCTTTAAGACATTAGTGAAGGTTTGGTGTCTCTAGGGTCTACAGTTTTGGAGGAGTAGCGATAACAAGGTTTTTCGCACAAGGGGCAATAACTTTTAAAAGGTTTAATCTTAGGGGACAAGAATGAAATCTTTGAAACAGTTTTAAAAGTACATATTAATGATGCATAGACATTAAGTATATGTTGAAAGACAAAAGAGATACAAAAAGAGCTAATTTTCTCATTTTTGAAATGACCTTGAACTTTGACCTTTACATGAATTTTAAGGTCAAAGGTCAATGAATCTTATGCAGTTGGTCCCATGTCTCTACAACTTCTTGTTTTGAAAATTTTTAATAATTTGTAAAATTCAAAAAGTTTCAGGGGCAATAACTCATTGAAGGGGTCACCGAATACTTTCGCAATGAATAGATTGAAGAGACCCCTTAATTAGTCGAAGACATTTGTAAAGGTTTCATACCTCTGCGGTTTACGGTTTCTGAGGAGTAGCGATAACAAGCATTTCTTGCGAAAGGGGCAATAACTTTGAAAGCGGTCAAGGTTCATTTATGCAGGGTCAATTGCAAACATCTTTTATGGAGTACATTCCTATGAAATATAAATCTTTTCGATATATCTTCAAACAAAAAAACATGCGGCCGAAAAATAACTAAGAGACTTATTGTTCACAGAACAATAAGAGGTCTTTCCACCTTCTTTGAATTTCAATTTCTTTTAATATCTGACTCCTAAAAATTAAATTCCATGAAAAAGAAACAAAAACTCTCTTAGAGCATAGAAAACATAAAAATTCAACAACCAAAAATAAAATGACCTTGACCTTTGACTTTGAAAAATATTCAAGGTCAAAGGTCAAGGGTCATAATGTAATTGACCCCATGCTTCTATGACTTATAGTTTCAAAGTTATAAGGTTTAATAGTAAGTACAAAGAAGTTAAAGGGCAATAACTCATATAAGGGTCATCAGATCCTTTTGCAACTATGCAGTGAAGTTAGGCCTAAGGACCCTGAAAACATAAGAGAAGGTTTGGTGTCTCTATCTTCTACGGTCTCGGAAGAGTAGCGATAACAAGGTTTTTTGCACAAAGGGCAATAACTTTTAAAGGGGTTAATGTTAGGGAACAAGAATAGAATCTTTGAAATAGTTTAAAGAGGACATATTAATGATGCATAGACATTAAGTATATGTTAAAAGACAAAAGAGATATAAAAAGACCTAAAATTCTCAGTTTTGGAATGACCCTGACCTTTGACCTTTACATGAATTTGAAGGTCAAAGGTCATTAAATCTTATGCAGTTGGTCCAATGTCTCTACGACTTGTCGTTTTGAAAATTTTTAATTATTTGTAAAATTCAAAAAGTTTCAGGGGCAATAACTCATTGAAGGGGTTCCCGAATGCTTTTGCAATGAATAGATTGAAAAGTCCCCTTTATTAGTCGAAGACATTGGTGAAGGTTTCATACCTCTACGGTTTACGGTTTCGAAGGAGTAGCAATAACATGCATTTCTTGAAAAAGGGTCAATAACTCCGAAAAGGTTTGAAGTTTATTTACGCAGGGTTTAACTAAAAAATCATTTAAGACGTACATTCATAAAAACTATAAATCTTTTCGATAACTTAAGAAACAAAAAACCATTCGGCGGAAAAATAATAATAATAATAAAAAACAGAACAATTTCAATAGGTCTTTCCACGGAAAGGTGGAAAGACCTAATTAAAAAAAAGAATAACTAGGAGACTTATTGTTCACAGAACAATAAGAGGTCTTTCCACCTTCTTTGAATATCAAATTTTTATATTTGACTCCTTTAAATTAATTTCCATGAAAAAAAAACCAGAATTTCTGAAAGCAAAGAAAAAATGAAAGAAAATGAAATGACCTTGACCTTTGACCTTGAAATAATTTTCAAGGTCAAAGGTCAAGGGTCATAATGCAATTGACCCCATGCTTCTATGAATTAGAGTTTTCAAGTTATAAGGTCTAACAGAAAGTACAAAGAAGTTAAAGGGCAATAACTCACATAAGGGTCATCAGATCCTTTTGCACTTATGCAGTGAAGTTAGGCCTAAAGTCCCTTAAGACATTTGTGAAGGTTTGGTGTCTCTACGGTCTACAGTTTCGGAGGAGTAGCGATAACAAGGTTTTTTCACACATGAGGATATAACTTTTAAAAGGGTTAATCTTAGGGGACAAGAATGATATCTTTGAAATAGTTTTACGAGTGCATTTTAATGATGCACAGACAGATAATATAAGTTGAAAGAGATTAAAATAGCTTAATTTCTCATTTTTGGAATGACCTTGACCTTTGACCTTTACATAAATTTTCAGGTCAAAGGTCAATAAATTTTATGCAATTGGTCCCATGTCTCTATGACTTTTCCTTTTGAAAATTTTTAATTACTTGTAAAATTCAAAAACTTTCAGGGGCAATAACTCATATAAGGGGTCTATGGATCCTTTTGCAATGAATACATTGAAAGATCCTCTCAAGTAGTCAAAGACATTGGTGAAGGTTTCATACCTATACGGTTTACGGTTTCGGAGGAGTAGCGATAACAAGCATTTCTTGCGTAAAGGGCGATAACTTCGAAAGGGGTCAAAGTTCAAACTTCTTGGGTCGTTTTTCGGAATAACTTTTGATATCCACTATCATGAACTATAAGGTTTTTCGATAAGTCTAGCGGTTTCAAAAGTCCGGCAGAAAAAGAATAAAAAACATAAGCATTTCAATAGGTCTTTCCACAGAAAGGTGGAAAGACCTAATAAACAGAAGAATATCAATAGGTCTTTCCACAGAAAGGTGGAAAGACCTAACTAGGAGACAAATTGTTCTCGAACAGTTAGAGGTCTTTCCACCTTCTTTGAATTTTAATTACGTTTCAATTATTATTTATTCCTTTGAATTTAAATTCCATGAAAAAGAAACCAGAAATGGCTTAAAAGATGAAAAAATAAAATTTGAGAAATTTTAGAAACGACCTTGACCTTTGACCTTTAAAAAATCTTCAAGGCCGAAGGTCAAGGGTCACAATGCAATTGACCCCATGCATTAGTGAAGATTTGGTGTCTCTAGGGTCTATGTTTCCGAGGAGTAGCGATAACAAGGTTTTTCGCACAAGGGGCAATAACTTTTAAAAGCGTCAATTTTTGGGGACAAGAATGAAATATTTAAAAGAGTATTAAGAGTGCATATTACAGACAGAAGATAGTTACAGTGCAGGGAACTAATTTTGATACATAAACCAGCATCAGGATCAGCATAAGTAGGATCAGGATAGAGCTAGCATCAGCATCAGCATTTAAAAAAACAGCATTACTTGGATCAGCATCAGCAAGCAAAGGATAGAACTAGCATTGACCTATTTTAAACCAGCATTGACCTACTTAAAATCAGGATTATCCTGGTTTACTAAAACTACAAATTTGATTTTCACAACACGAAACCGCAAATATACATTCCTATTTCAGTCGGAAATAAATACAAAGAATGTGTTTCTTGCTGACAAATTGGCCAATAAAATCCTAAGATTATTATTAAATTAATTCAATAGCAATAACCCCGTGATATTTTCAAATCTGAATCAGCTGATCATCAAACGCTATGGAGTCTACTGGTGAGGCCACGCCACGGATTGATGATATTGAGATCGGTGATAAGAGGGTAAATGTTATGCTTGCGCATGAAAAATCAGTTAAACAAGATAATAAAAGTATAATATTGTGAGTATGACTAATTACTACAAAATTCCATTGGGTTTTATGGGCATACACATGCTGCGAAGTTTTTCAATCCGAATTTCCTCTAATTTTACGGAAGTCAGAAATAAAAGTCGCAGTGCCTTTGACGAAATTATCTGCAATCAATTAATCATAGACTGAGGTGTAATGAACAAAACGTAATAATTAATCCAATGCAATAGTTGATTTTATGTTAATGAATCTGGTGTAAATATTTTTTTAATGCGAAAGTTTTTAAACTTTATAAAAACTTGTGCAGAAAAATGAATTTGTGTATGTACAAAAAATCATTTTGAAATAGCTAAAATAATAATTATCATTATGATATATTGTATATAGGAGAGCGGATCTGTGCTTGAAAATATGCATACATTTATTTTAAAACTTGTTCACTACATATAATTCTTTTCCTTGTTTGATGAATAGCATCTTCATAGTGGAAAATTGTGTATACAAAATAGCTTGTATGTCCTTAGCTGCAGATCTGTAGCTCTCCGAAAAAAAAATATATTGATAGACTGGAGAGCTACAGTGCCACCCATTGAAAAAAAAAAACCTGTATATTCATTGTGCACAAAAAAGTGCGCTCGGTTCTTGATTAATTCTTCCAATTCTTGCCTCCATTGCAAAAAAAGAAAGATTTTTAAAAAAAATTCCCTTATCCTCAATCAAGTACTCTCCTAGTTGACATCTGAACGAAGCATATTGGACCGAATTATCTTTGAAACCAAAATGGCAGTATAAATAAGCGAAATGTTCGATGACTACAATGTCAGGGTCAGGAGGACTATAAACAACAATTATGAGGAATGTTTGGTTGTGGAAACAGCGAAAGAATATGTTAGGAACATATGGTTAGTAATATTTTGAGATTACAGTTTTAAAAACATGGAGAAATAAATTGAGAACCAAGCGCACTTTTTTGTATGCAATAAATATACAGTTTTTTCAATGGGTGGCACTGTACCTCTCCGGTCTATCAATATATTTTTTTTCAGAGAATTACAGATCTGCTGCTAGTATGTCCTGTATGTAGAATTTATTTTTTAAATGTACTTGAATCCATTTATACCCTTGCAAATAAGATCTCAATTCAATTAATACACAAGCTTTAATCAATAGGAAGTCTATATAATTATATATATAATTATTTGTGTTTTTCCCAAATTAAAATTGTGGGAGATTAAAAAAAAAATAATGTTAAGGTGATCAATCATCAATGAATAAATCTTGTCTTCTTTGTACTTTTATAGAAATGGAGTGCTATGAACAGTCCACAGTTTGTTGCTTCATCACTGCACATAAGAATCTAGATCTAATTCATTCATATGAAGACGCCAACACGTTCCGGTGAAGGGCTGCATATTTTATTCTGTACTCAGCACTAAAGCCTTTGAAAAGTGAGAGATCTTTTTCGTACCAACACCTACATGAACTTCGACACTGGAACTCGGTTTATTATATGGTTTCATTCAAAGGACCGGACAATCTACATGCAGTGATGTCGGAGATTGATGATTCAAACAAAATTCTGCTTTTTAAAAAAGACAAGTGTTCTTCATTCCTAATAGTAGAGGGCAGGGACAGTAGAGGACATGAACAGTATGATGTACTGGTGGATTTATAACTTACAATAAAAAAATCTAGAAAGTGAATTTGTTGAAAGAAACTACAGGAGATAAAGAAAAAAAACTTTATTTGTTCATGCGAACATCATGATTCTATTTATTTATTTATTTGACTTTGTTGACATAATATAATACAAGTGAAAAAGAGTGAATATGGGACATAAATTGTAAAACTTTTAATCTAATAATTCCATGATTACACTATTTCATTAAATTCTAAAAGATGTTATGGGACACTGTAATTTCATTTATATTATAATTTCATTGGTTTACTAGGCACTGACTTTAAATAAATTGTAATTTTTAGACACTGGAAATTTTGTTTTTGTTGTTTCCATGAAGTTAAAATTTTACATGTATACTGTGTTGTTATACAACAAACATAAAATAATCTTTATTTTGTCCCCTACTTCAAATAGATTGTGCCTAAATACAGCACTATTAGCTTTTAAGGAGTGGTAGAAGAAAAATTTGGTAAAGATGATACATGTATAAGATTTTGCTAAATTTTCAGAAAATGAACATTTTACCAAGGCGGTTAATTAAGACAAAACAGAAAAACTGATAGAAAATGTTACTGTAAATTTCATGTTATGCATGTTAAGTTTTCATTTTTAAAATTTCAAAATTTGTTTTGTACGGTAACTTAATTAACAGTTTTAATGTCACATGTCATCAAGATGTTAAGATATCTGGCTAGCAGCAAACTCTTAATCTATGGTACGCTATAGCATATATAAGTAATGGATGATTTAAACTACTGGTTTAAACAATTAGGAAAATGTATTTATTACACTGTCTAGTATCATGATATAAGGGAAGAAATATCTACACAGTAAAACATGGTTATAACAAACACGCTATAATGAATTCATGCTGATGGTGGAGTCATTTTCATTCCCTGTACTGGTTTTAAAATCCTATGGATAGTGAACATAATTTTAAAATGTCAAAAATTGTGTTTCCCAGGCATTTAAAATGCTACAAGCTTATTTTTCTGTGTATTTAAATGATTTACTTCAGTCTAAAATACCCAACATAACAATGTGTTACCCCCACATTCAGTCCCTTATTGCAGATTTATAAATATGGAATTTTCCAATTAAAGTTTTAAATGAATTAAATCTAAATAAAGATTTTTTTTTATTTAAATTCAAAATATTAAGAATTAAATGAATCAGGACACACCGGTATTAATATTTTTGTCATTACAATTCATTAATCTTTGCACATCAGTGAAAATTTTACCAGTCATCAATAAGTGTTTGATATTCTTTTTCAAGTGATCTATAAAATCTATTTTTAGAGTATTCATGAAAATGCAATTAAGAATTGTATATGCTTCATTCAGCTTCAATAAGAACACTACATGTAACAGAAATATTGCCTATTTACATGGAATGTTGGTGTCCTCAAAAATAACACATAAGGGGCAGTATTTTTTTTTTTAAATGTATACTAAAAATACAACTTGCACAGAATATCACATAAACATGTATCTCTCTATTAATGCATTATACTTAAGGGTCATAAGCCCTCTGCTCACCCATATAAAATTTTTCTTTAACTTTTATGATTTTCCAAAGCAAATGTATATTCTGAATAAAATACAAACAATTATGGCATGGCTTGCGGGGCAACATTTAACAAAAAAAAGGCACTTAAACTTGACAAATTTATAAAGGAATAGTAGACATTTGTGTCATTCAGAATTATCTCTCTTTTCAGAGTATCATTGTACCTTAAAACAAACATCACACTACTGTAAAATATATGTTTTCATTTATTTCATAAAATCAATTTATATATGGACAATCATCATGAACAGTTGTAAGATTGTACAAAAGAGCAGGGATGCATTCCTATTTACATACATCACATCTAATTATGTACAATACACAAATCACTTGAAATCCACTTTAAACTTTAAATTCTGTCCATTTCATTTTAGATCTAAGTGGGAGATAACTTTAAAATGTATATGCCGGTAATATGTATGTCATCAATGGATTTGGCGCACATCATCACAAAGGTTTTAATGCCACTGTCTGATTAACAGAAGTTCCTGGCTTAAATTTTCAATATTTTAACAGATAGAATTTCATCAGCTGGATTTAGGTCCAAAAAGAAGACCAGCATAATTTAATCCTGGAGGAATTTCTGCTTTGTTTACTCTGTCATGAGCCTGAAAAATATGAAGCATTAATTATGTTAATTTCAAAAAATGCCAAATATTTAAAAAAAAAAAAAAACAATGCTGTAAATACAGTTTTAACTACAGTTGTTAATTTTATACAGTGAGTAATGTGTACATCACACAAATATACAAACTTGAGGAGGAAATTTTACACATTTAGAGCAATTAATTTTTTTTACAGGTAAAAGAATATAAATTGTCACTGACCACTAAAACTTTAAAGTATTTATAAATTATGCTATGAAATAGGGGCACAATGACAATAAGTAACTTTACACAAATTGAACATAATTTGGCTATTTAATATCAAAGTAATGATCACAGTTTCAAACACTCATCTTTTCTCTTTTAACTCCAGTAAAATTTAAAAGGAGCCATTGAGGCTGAAATGATTAATCAATAATAAAGATTCTGTGTGAGGATAAAGTACGCATATCAATATGCATGTTAAAATATTAAAATATCGCAAAAAGAATAAGGCTTTTTTTTTATACTTATATTTTGTGTTAATTATATATGATAAACATATTTTAAAATCAAAATTTTTATATGAAAATACATACCAGTAAAAATTCTCACCATTTATATAAAAAAAAAATTGTTTTACAGCAGATATACCATGTATACAGTTTATTCTTTAAAATCAAATGAAAATTATTCATAAATAATTGTGAAGAAATGGTTTGTTCTTAAGATTTTTATGCACCCGGATTGATAGATTGAGGCGTATATTGTTTATGTCTGTCTGTTTATCTGTTCAGCTGTTTGTCTGTCTGTCTATTGTCAATTTGAACATTCGCCATAACTTTTTAACTTTGAGAGGTAGAGACTTGATATTTGGCATGCGTACTCAACTTAAAAAGTTCTTTCAAAAGAAACCAACTTCAATGTTCTTGTGACCTTGACTGTGACCTACATGTTTAAAATAGTTCTTTCGAACTTTTACCACAATCATAGGAGATGGAGACTTCATATTCGGTATGCATATTCCACTAATAAAGTTCTTTCAAATGACATTGAGATCAATGACCTTATGACCTAGACTGTGACCTATATGCTAAAACAAAGTTTTTTAACTTTTAAGTTTCACAAACAAATCTTGTTCAATACAAAAAAAAAACTTCCTGATCAACATGACCAATTCAAATATTTGATACATATTGACATTGTCAGGATAGATACATATCTGCCTTCTGAAAAAATTATATATCTGTTTAAAGCCTTACGTACAATCTAGATTGTACTCGTAAACCAGACACAGGACAGTACAGTGGCTGGAACGTTATTGTTGACAAACCAATCGTGTAGAATCGTTCGTGTATCGTGAGTGATCGTTCGTGTAACGTGCGAGATCGTTCGTGTATCAGACTCAATCGTGTGCGTTTTTAATCGTGCGAGATCGTGCGTTTAGAATCGTGTAAATTTCGTTTTGTAAGTTTATATCGGAATATTATTTGTAAAATAAGCATTTCCCTTGTTTGTTGTTCTTAATTTATTAATTAAAATCCAAATAAAATGAAAAAGCGCAATTTACATAATAGAATGCAGGACGAACTAATTATTGCCCGTAAACAAGCAATATAGTAAGTCGTACAATATTAAGTTATCGTCAAATAGCGCGATCAATATTGAGATAAACCGTACTTAGGTCTTTAACGCCTTTTTGAAAAATCTGATTTTAATTATTATTTATTATTTACTTCTTATTGTGGTCTTGAAATCAATTCATTGAAAATAAATATATATATTTTTTTTACAAAGAAATAAACATTTCTCAATGCTTACATAACTAGTTTGTCGACAAATATACATGAACACGGCATGATTTTCGGGAGTTTGATTATATGTGTTTATCTCTTGATAATTAATTTTAAATTTCTGCAAATAAAAAAGTTGAATAATTGGCAAGTTTATCAGACATTAAATCATTGGAAACATAAGGATAAAATTTGTAAGTATAATTTAAGTCATTCCATGCTGCCATTTTTGTTCAATCTTATCCCTCTTTCTGCATATCATGATATCCAATTCAATCAAATTATACGACCCACATACATGAACATCGTCTAATAGAACGAGCAAAATCCGTTTTTTTTATCGGAGAATTATCTTAGAAATAATTATTTTTAATCTAAAATATTAAGTCTTGCATATATTTAGTTTGAGAAATATCATTTTCCGTTTTTTTTTCTTCAAAGTCTATGAAATAATATTGATAATTCTTTGAAATCTTAAATAAGTATTAAGCCGTATTTCGTTTTGAAAATATTGATTCCTAAATATTTTGAACTATTTTGAGAGATGAATCGTGCGTTTGCGTTAACAATCGTGTAAGATCGTGTAACGTGTAGAATCGTGAACGTGAAAGATCGTTCGTGTAACAGGTTTAATCGTGCGTTAATCGTGCGGAATCGTTCGTGTAACGTGATCGTTCGTGTAAGTTGTCAACAATAACGTTCCAGCCACTGTACTTGCTAGGGAACAGCCTAACTAAGACTGCAAAGATAAAATCCATAACCATGCATACTATTGTTTAAGAGTTGACTTCTAGATTGGTTTAAAAGTTGAAATACATGAACTACGTTTGAGTGGACTTGGTTATCAGTCGGTCAGCTTTATATGTACATTACCACATTGTTGTAAGCATGAAGCTCTCCTTCTCGTAGCTGCTTGGTCAAAAAATTTCCTAATCTTTATCTTGATGCCTCAATCTTTATTGTGACGTCATATGACATTGAAACTGAACATGGGTTTCTTTCAATCCCAATTGAAATGAACAATTTACATTCATTCAACTGTGTTTCTTACACTGCGACTGGGTATCATGATCAAAGTAAAATATCTGACTTTGCTTTATTTGCATTGGTCAATATTTTAATGAGCTACAAAATATTAATGATAGAGCTAAAAAATATTCTTTCTCATTTGACCACGGTCGGAATGGGAGAAGGTTGTACATTTTGGCCGTGGTTGCAACAATAGGTTATGTATAATTTGACTTGATACCTTGTGGATTAAGTACAAAATACTGCATCTGAAGATTCTAAATTAAAAAAAAAATCATTTATTTTTTATTCAATTGTAAAAATTGACCTTTAAAATCACATGGGTTAAACATGTTTAAATTCTTTAATCGCTCAGAATTTTGAGTTTTTAATTTTTTGTAACACTAAATCTGTTTCACATAATCTTTACCATTTTTATATAATCTGATTAAATAAAACAAAACATTGTTTACATACCCTCTGAGTCGTTGTAGTGACTGTACTGATGATCTATTGGTTCCCTGGATTACGACTTTTACATTTAAAGCATAATATTTTCGCTAAAATATTCACAGGACACGCAATAAATTTTCAACTGGATTTGACATAAACTGATAAACTTCATAATGTTCATTGTCCATCACGTTACCATGCTTACACGTTGCACACACTAGGGCTATTCCACCTACTGAAATCGCATCACAAAAAGGATAAATCATCGCATTTTAGCTGCAATCAATATCAAATAACTATGTTACGATAACTTCGCAGGATGAAGATTTACTTTCAACTTCCACTGTGTCGCCATTTTGTTTCTTTACGATTGCAATACGACAAAACGAAATTCGTTAAAAATCGCAAAATTTTTCGGTAAAAAGTGAAAACAGATAAAGGAAAGTCATTTAATACAAATTACAAATAAAAATTTCCCCCAAAATAATTTTTAATGGCTTAAAATAGCGATGCTGTTTTTGAATTATCCAATTCCGGCAGGATAATCCTACTTCCGGTAGCATTACTAGCATTGACCTAGTTTCAAACCAGCATCAGGATAAGGATCAAACCAGGATCAGGATAAGGATAACTAGCATCAAAATCAGCAAGCATAGGAAGCACCAAAATCAGCATTGATGTTGTAACAAAATTATTTCCCTGCACTGTAGTATATGTTTAAGGATATAAGAGCTATTAAAAGAAATTTATTCCTCATTTTTGGAATGACCTTGACCTATGAACTTGAGATTAATTTAAAGGTCAAAGGTCAATAAAACTTATGCAGTTGGTTTCATGTCTCTACGGCTAATAGATTTGAAAATTTTTAGTCTTTTATAAATTGTTGGAACTTTCAAGGGCAGTTACTCATTGAAGGAGTCGAAGAAATCTTTTGCAATGAATAGATTGAGAAGTCTACTAAATTAGTTGAAGACGTTAGTGAAGGTTCTGCATCTCTATGGTTTACGGTTTCAGAGGAGTAGCGATAACAAGCTTTACGGTGAAAGGGGCAATAACTGCAAAAGGGGTCTAAGTTAAAAGATAGGGGGTCATTTTTAATCGGTTAGCTTCGCTAGCCGCTTTATGGCATGTGTCCGATTTTTATCGACACCGGAAACTTCCATAAGGTGCTACCTATCGACAACGGAAACATCAACAAAGCCTCTACCTAGTACCTATGATTAGTCTCGTTCAACCAGACGCTCGGCTGTCTCCGTGAACTCCGACCAGCAGAGAGTCTGGTAAAGAATCACGTAAGCGTTTGTAACCGTCAGAGGGCGCTATCTTGTTTTCATTTTAAAACTCCTTTTTGTAAGCAAACGTTATATACGTTTCCTCTGCTTGATTGTGACTTTATATTAATAAACTGGTCTTTAATTAGGGATACCAAACGAGAAATTACAATATCAATCGAAAGAATATGTATTACACAGGTAAGGCTACACTACTTTCACTTTTGCTTTCGTACAGAATTTTTGCAAGACATAATAAAACACACTTACCTATAGCTGGTGGGCATTACCGTAAACAATTCCTCTCTAACGGTTTTAACTTTTAGAAACAAAACTTTTACATCTTTAAGTTATTTTTCTGCTGATTTATCACTTATTTGTTTAAATCTTGTAGGTGTGTTCTTTTCAGCCAATCAAAAACTTTACCAGAATTTCGGTAAGCCTCGCTTTGGCGTTACAATCGATATCACGTATCTTTACCAGACCCTCTGGGTGGTCGGAGATTTACGGAGACAGCCGAGGGTCTGGTTGAACGAGACTAACCTATGATTTGTTTCTAACACATATAACATATGTTAAATAAAATCAAGACTATCAAAACAACATAATCTTTCTGTTTTTAATTTTTTTCTGATTTTGTTTGTCAATGAAATAAATTTATAATTGTTGTATTAAAACAAGTTTATGTATAGGAGCATTTGGTGTCGAGATTAAATTTCCGTGACATCAGCTGATGGCGATCGGGCCCTGTGACGAAATTCGAAGTCAGCATGAAGTTTAGCTGATAACATTATCAACGCGTTAGATTTAAACTTCAGGAAGAAATGTATAGCGAGAAATATCATATTTGAACCCAATATGCACAGAAAAAAGAGGCATGAAAAATCTTGACAATTAGCACAAATTGAAAATTATATCTAATGAATGATTATTTTTGAAAGTTTGCTAAATTCCTATGCAAGGTATAAGTTGTAAAAATACTTTTTAAATTTGAATTTATCCAATTTTTTAATTATCATTTTGAGCCTTTGAGAAGTAATAAAAATTAATATACAGATGCTTACAGGCATATTGATAGAAATTCGCATACTTGTTTTTAGTAAAAAAAAAAAAAAAAAAAAAAAAAAAAAAAAAAAAAATTTATTGCTTATGCGACATATTGAAGAAAGCGACAATGATACCTAGGTAATTCTTGCAATGGACAATAAAATGGGTTTTTTTATACACTGACTTTTAGTGAACCTTTGAATTTTTAAAATACTAGTATTGATGGATTAAACAACAACTTTCTTTTTCACACGTTTTTTTATACAATATTTCATGAAAAATATTTACCAAATACTCAGCATATGTTCGTTTATACATATCGTGTAAGACTCTTTTTTAAATAATTGTCATATACCATTTACTTATTCGAACATTTAATTGTATGAAAAGTCAATAATGTACATTTCTTAAAACTTTATTATCTTGTTGACTTGTCTTTCTTCCTGTGAGAGAAATAGTTCATAATATTAATAAACAGATGTACTCAGTATCTGTATCAAAATACAGAATGAACAGTGATCGGTCTCAAAAGAAAAACGGATCCTTGAAAGTTCCGGTGCCTAGGAGAAGTAAGCATCCCCAATGACAGGTCACACCTGCTGACCCGCAGTGAGCCTACGAAACTGAAGCTCTCTGAAATTAATTAATTCTCTGCTCGTCCATCCGTTTTTCTCAGACTAGCCAGTTAAAGATCTATGTACAGTACTCCAAACCAATTAATCTAAAGAATTTGAATTATCATTTTATTTTCTTTTAGAGTTATTTGCTATAGTAGCCTTTACAGTTACCTAATTTCAGAATCAATAGACCATGAAAGCCAATTAAATTTGCAACATCAACATAATTTTTTTTCGTTCTGAGCACTTTTGGACGCCACCAATGGAGACAATTAGGGAGAAAATTTTGAAATTGAACTTCCTGTCTTTCAAACTGAAAAACTCAGGTTGATATTTTGACACAAACATTTGTGACATCAGTCTGGGATGTTATTGGTTTTACCATTTAGTTAAGTACTACAAAATTCAGCGTGTCTGCTTCTTCGCTGATGACATTGGAAAAAGATATGCATGCTTACTTTAATGTCATCATTCAATGCATTTTTGTCATTGTACACTGTACATATTCGATGAAAGCATGCTAACCGCTTTTCAGTACTTTCAGTACTTTGATTCGGAATAACTTTCAATATCCAGTATCATGAACTATAAAGTTTTACGATAAGTCTTACGGTGTCAAAACATAAGGTGTAAAATAGAATAATAAAAAAACATAAGCATTTCAAGAGGTCTTTCCACGGAAAGGTGGAAAGACCTAACTAGGAGACTTATTGTTCACAGAACAATAACAGGTCTTTCCACCTTCTTTGAACGTTGTTTTATATCTGACTCCAAAAAATTAAATTTCATGAAAAAGAAACCAAAACTCTCTTAAAGCATAGAAAAAATGAAAAAAAAATAAAAGACCTTGACCTTTGACCTTGAAAATATCTTCAAGGTCAAAAGTCAGGGGTCACAATACAACTGACCCCATGCTTCTACCACTTATAGTTTTCAAGTTATAAGGTTTAATAGTAAGTACAAAGAAGTTAAAGGGTAATAACTCATATAAGGGGTCATCAGATACTTTTGCACTTATACAGTGAAGTTAGGCCTAAAGACCCTTAAGACATTAGTGAAGGTTTGATGTCTCTACGGTCCACGGTTTCGGAGGAGTAGCGATAACAAGGTTTTTCGCACAAAGGGCAATAACTTTTAAAGAAGTTAATTTAACCCCCTTCCCCGCAGTAACGCATTTTAAGGCATATACCGTTTCCTATTTCTAACGCAAAATCACGTATTTACCGTTTCCCCGCAATCACGCAATTCCATGCACTATAAAAAGTTCATTTAATCTTCAGTTTATTGCCAAATTCCAACTATTTTATACTTGCTTAAATCTTATAAAATAAAAAAAAGTTATTTTCTAATTGAAATATTACGTCATAATATTATTTAAGCTAAACTTTAGAGAAACTTGTACCCCGCTGTAAAGTGCTTGCGGGGAAATGGTAACGTAATATATCTTTGACGCGAGGATTCGGTGTATGTTGCAAAACAATTCAATAAGTTGTAAAGAGTTAAGGGAACAAGAATGAAATCTTTGAAACAGTTTGAAGAGTCATATTAATGATGCATAGACATTAAGTATATGTTTTAGACAAAAGACATGTAAAAACAGCTAAATTTCTGTTTTAGAATGACCTTGACCTTTGACCTTTCCATAAATTTCAAGACCAAAGGTCAATAAATCTTATGCAGTTGGTCCCATGTCTCTACGTTTTTCCGTTTTGAAAATTTTTAATTATTTGTAAAATTCTAAAACTTCCAGGGGCAATAACTTATTGAAGGGGTCAATGAATACTTTCGCAATGAATCAATGAAGTGTCTACTAAATTAGTCGAAGACATTTGTGAAGGTTTCATTTTTCTATGGTTTACGGTTTCGGAGGAGTAGCGATAACAAGGGGTAATAATTCCGTTAGGGGTCATAGTTCATATATGCAGGGTCAACTGAGAAAATCTTTTACGGAGTACATTCTTATGAACTTAAAATCTTTAAGGTAAATCTTGAAACTCAAAATCACAAGGCGGAAAAAAAATAAAAAATAACTAGTAGACTAATTGTTCTCGAACAATTAGAGGTCTTTCCACCTTCTTTTAATTTCAATTTCATTTAATATTTATCTCCTTAAAATTAAATTTCATTAAAAAGGAATCAGAAATTGCTTAAAAGATGAAAAAAAGATAAATTAAAAAAAATTAGATGACCTTGACCCTTATGTAATATTCAAGGTCAATGGTCAAGGGTTACATGTACATTGTAAATAACCCCATGCATGAACGACTTATACTTTAAAGTTTTAAGGTTTTATAGTAACAGCAAAAGTGTAAAAGGGCAATAACTCATCAGGTTCTCACGCACTGGAACCTATAAGTTGTGCCTAAAGTCTCTTAAGACATTAGTGAAGGTTTCATGTCTTTGCGCTTTACGGTTTCAAAGAAATGGCAAAAATAATGTTTTTCACTCAAGGGCAATAACTTTTAATAGGGTCAATTTTAAGGAACAAGAATGAAATTTTTGAAATAGCTTCAAGAGTGCATATAATTGATGCAAAGACATTAAGTATGTGTTGAAAGACAAAAGAGATATTAAAGAACTTAATTTCTCATTTATGAAATGACCTTGACCTTTGACCTTTACATGAATTTTAAGGTCAAACGTTTATGAATCTTAAAAAGTTGGTCTTATGTTTCTACGGCTTCTCATTTTGAAAATATTCAATTATTTGTAAAATTCAAAAATTTTCAGGGGCTGTAACTCATTGAAGGGGTCACCGAATACTTTCAAAATTTATAGATTCCAGAGTCCCCTCAAGGAGTCGAAGACATTAGTGAAGGTTTCATGTCTCTGCGGTTTACGGTTTCGTAGTAGTAGCAATAACAAGGTTTTTCGCACAAAGGGCAATAACTTTTAATAAGGTCAATCTTAAGGGACAAGTTTGAAATATTTGAAATAGTTTCTAGAGTACATATTAAAGATGCAAAGACAGATTGTATATGTTAAAAGACAAAAAAAGATATTAAAAAAACTGAATTTCTTATTTTTGGAATGACCTTGACCTTTGACCTTTACATGAATTTTAAGGTCAAAGGTTAATGAATCTTATGCAGTTGGTGTTATGTCTCTACAACTTCTCATTTTGAAAATATTCAATTATTTGTAAAATTCAAAATCTTTCTGGGGCTATAACTCATTGAAGGGGTTACTGAATAGTTTCGCAATGAATAGATTCCAGAGTCCCCTCAAGGAGTCAAAAACATTAGTGAAGGTTTCATGTCTCTGCGGTTTAAGGTTTCAGAGGAGTAGTGATAACAAGCATTTCTTGCACAAGGGGCAATAACTTCGAAAGGGATCATAGTTCATACACGTTGGGTCAAATTTGTTCATAACTTTTAAAGACCTTTACGATGAACAAAAAGTCTTTTCGATAAATGTCGAAACAAAAAATCAGCGGAAGAAGAATAGTAATAAGAAACAGAAGAAAATCAATAGGTCTTTCCACAGAAAGGTGGAAAGACCTAAAAAGGAAAAAAAGAAACAGAAGGAAATCAATAGGTCTTTCAACAGAAAGCTGGAAAGACGTAAAAATAAATAAGAATGATAAACAGAAGAATTTCAATAGGTCTTTCCACAGAAAGGTGGAAAGACCTAATAATAAAAGAACTACATAAACTTTAATACATCATGCACTAAGTTTAATGATTTATAAATATATATTTAATCCTAAAAAGACGAAATAATAAATGCTTTAAAACTCGGTTATATTAAACATTCAACGGATTCACTCTTATTAAGAAGTGACGTTTATTCCCCTTCTGTTCCATGTGAACTTTAAATACTCGAATACATGTAACATTTATAATGAAGCGGAATTAACTGTCCTTGGCACTTCGTTATAAAAGTGTTTATTTGTTACAATGTATATGTAAAATATGTGGAGTTTTTTCAAATTTATTTTAGATATAATCTGTAATAAATGAGTAAGCCAGATCTTACACATATGAGAGATAATTTTTTTTAGGTGATTAACAAAAAAAAAAAAAAAAGAAAAGAAAAAAGAAACCACCGGCATCAAGAAGCAAATAAATATAGATATGTGATAATTAGTTTTTTTTCTATCTTGCTTTGAAACAGAGATAATGCTTACCAGTATACTTTTCAATATACAAAATTAAGTGCAGATCTTATAGCTCTCCTGTCTTATATTAATTGCACACAAGCTGATTTTATTTTAATTCTTAAATAGCTGTACGTAGGAATTCTATTTATTTTCCTTCTTCCATGCAGTCGCTTGCATAGCGTAATTGTTAGAGCATCTGCTCTAGAGTCGCGAAGTATGAGTTGATCTTTACATCGCGGGTTCAAACCCCACTGTGGGACGCGGAGACTTGTCCGTCAGATGAGACCGTCTAAACCAAGGTTCAGTGTCACAGTAGGTGCTGGCTGCTCAATGGGTCAGAATGCCGAGTATACGCAACTAGGTTAAGGCTTACCCAAAGGTAGATCAGTGTATGCAGAGCCTCCGGAATTCGATTATTACGTCATGGTGAAATTGTACAAATGAATTTCGGCGAATAAATAATAATTTTATTTTTCATATACTCTTACATACTTTGATTTTTCATGATTATTCTTAATATTGATTTTAATCAATGTGTAACTTATCTTGTCATTATAACACTATTCAAATGGGAAATCAAAGCCAACTTGATCTGGCTGTACTAACAGATATGACGTCATAGGCTAGTTTGGCACGCAGTTTCTCTGTACTTGAGTCGCAGATAAAGCTATTTAGTGGAACTGAAAATATGAAAATTAAATCTAGATAAGCGTGATCTGACTATAATTGATTCATATTTTTTAATGCATTAATCAATAGTTCACAGTCTTATTTAATTGATAACTATTAAGTCTCTTATAAAGTTGCAGTCATACAGTTTTATATAGAAACGTACTACAATCACATGCACAACCCCTCCAAAATCTCAAAAGTTCAACGATATCGGCTTGATTATAAATTATAATATTTCATACACATGTAGCTACTGTCCCTACTATTTTGAAAAGTGCTAGGAGCAAGTTGTGCACAGTTGATTTTTTCCGTAGTTTTACGTTTCTTCAGTGTGTTTATTGTTAATGCACACAGCTTATCAAAAGTCGGCTAAATTTTATATAATTGCCGGGCATGGAGAAGTTGCTCCCAGCACTTTTCGGGTTAAGAAATTTGTCTTAAAAAAACACAATAAATTTCATTGTGAGAAATTATACGTATATCGTTGAACTTTTACGGTCTTTGTATCCGTACATATTTTTTTTCTAATTTTAAACATGTCACCTGCCAAACAGCTAATGTAGGTGAAGTCGCATTGGCCGAACTCGGTTGAGACCCCATACATACATATGCATTAGTATAGTTCCCATTATATTAAAACTCATGCTAATAAAAAAATATCAACATTATATTGATTTTTTCGGAATATTTTAAGGCTTATTTCCTATGGGCGGCCTTAACCTAGCTGCGTAGGACAGAAGTTGCAGTTCTCCACCGGCAAGTGGTGAGGTCTCCAAATGGGTAAAAATTCTCGAGAGGGACATTTACAACACACATTTAGTCAGTCCTTCTCTTCATTAAAAAAACAAATATGAATATGATGGGTAGGGAAATAACACTTACATCATCTGTTTTTCCCTCTCTGTGTGTAACAACAATGAGTACTGGAGCTTTGGGACCGCCAAACGTCTTAATGGAATTCAGCCAGTATTCTACATAATCTATTGATAAGGACATGTATCAGTATAGTCATAAAAAATACACACATGTATCTTGTCGTTTATTGTTTCATTATTTACACATTTAATGAGACGTTTAATATTTTAGTAAGCATAAATGGCATAAAATAAAATTGTCTGCAATTTAAATTTAAATAATTAAATAAAATGTATCGCACATAACATTGATAGTAAGTTTAGGATTTGTTTTCTCAAATATCACCTTACATGAGACGAATTTTAGAATGTTATTGGATGGCACGATATTTTAGCAAAATATCAGCTGAGGTTGAAATGTATGAATTGAGGCTGACATTGGAGCTGAGATTTTTGTATGGCTTGTTAGCCAACGATGATATATCTACACATGTAGAATAATAAAATGGATGCATAAGTGTTTTTACTTACTCCTCTAACATTACTCCATGGACGTTGGGGTGTCCATAAACTAAGTAAGATTTCACTTGCATAGTAATTATCGAGCATTAAGTTAAAAGTCTATAATATTTTTCCATTAACAGCCATGAAATTCATGGTGGCGTTTTTCGGTTGACAGATCTAAGATAGTGGTAATTTTTATGAAACTGGCAACAAGCAAACATTTATTTATTTTAAGAAACGTCATCACTTAATTATTTAATTAAAACTTGATTTAATAATATGAAAGAAATAAGTTATGATAACCGATTAAAAAGTGAAATATGCAAGTTATGTTCGTTAGCAATCGATTTTATCATTGACATAATCCTTCATCTAGCTTTGAGCCCAATGCTAAAAAAACCGAGGCGATTATAACTACACGAATACCAAAAAGCTTTCGTGTGAATGGTCATTGAATTAATGGTAATTTATTGATAAAACTTAAAGTTGTGAATGTTTTATATATCGAAAAACTTACATTGTACATGTGTCGTAGGCATTTCTAATAAATTTATCGGTAAAATTTGATTTCCGCTCTGAAATCATGGTGGCAACAAACATTAATATCGATTCTCTGTAATTATCAAACTTTATCAATAATGATTCACCACACATTTTCAATTTCAATGAAACTTTTTTGTGTACTCACATTGCCACATCATTAATGGTTTTATATTTTTTATTTCAAAAAATGTCTCGTTGCCATGGTAACGGCACCTATTGTTTCCCCTGTAAATTCTTCCTTAAATTTGACCAAAAAACATGATTTTGTAGGTTTTACTGAATAAAAATGAGTTTAAAAGAAACAAGAGAATGAGAAAATCTACTTTTGTTTCAAAACAACCATTATTCCTCTTTGGTATAGCAATATACTTTTTAAAAACTTTAATTCTACATAATGGCTTAACTACGCTTATCTTTGGGGATTTTGGCATTTGGGAAGTTGAAAAAATTACCATTTAAGTCCCCTTTTCAAAGCAATTTTTTAATACTTTGCACACAGATTTGAATTTCATGAAACAGTGCATTGTATAGATGGTACATAAGTTAATTTATACACATTAAAATAATTGTATAAGTGTAGAATTTTTACCATGGAGACAGGAATTCCAGATTTTAAAACAAAATGGCTTCATTTAACAATATTCCCAAAACTACACTTATTTACTCTTTTATTAAACCTGTGTAATGAATTAAATATGAATGTGAACTAAATTGTTTTGTCAATTTAAATTTGCATCATTACGATGCTGCAAAAATATAATGCATTTTGTAATGCTATGTGAAATAATTGCAAAACCTTGTGGCTTTTCCTTTTTCAAGATTTGGTCAAACTTGAAAAACTTGAAACTAAAACAAGCAGGACATTCATAATATTTTTACTCATTTCAACTTGTTACTTTGTATACTTATTTATTAAATTCATGGACAACTGCAAACCACAGATACTTTTAAAGAAGTCAAAAATTTACCTTCTGATTTTTTTCTTTAAAAACTTATGAAACATGGCTTTAAATTTGAGAAAAATAACATTGGTTTAAAAAAAATCACATCCTCTTGGATAAGTTATTTTAGAATTAAACATAAATATCCAACAAAAAAAACTTTAAACATAGTATTTGGCATATACATGTAATTGATAATTAGGTTTGCAATAGATCTTCTGTATTCTGTAAAGTCAGTAGAAACAATGCCCCCCCCCCCCTGAAACACTGTCCCCCACAAGTATCATTTTAAGGAAGTTCTTCCTTTCATTTTACTAGGTCCCTGCCAACATCTCATCACATCAACTATATCAATCTCCTTTTCTTTTTTTCACATGTAAATATAAATTCTGAAAACAAAAGAACTTTTCGCTTTTTTTTATTTTTTTATACATGCAACATTAAGAGTACATGTATTCTCAACTACATATCATTAGATTTACGTAGCAAATTTCACTGTTTCTGCTGCTCTGAAAATCTTGTCTCTTATTTTCTACTTTAGAGTTTTTGTTTGTCAGGCATGTACCAGTAATTACCTACATTGACATAGGCAAGTAACACTGATAATTAGTGAATGAGAATTATGCTAAGTTGAGTTTTTTTGGCAAGGTACAGGATAAAGCTTGATAAGTTCTAAAACATATTGTTATATTGCATAAGATTTGAGGATGCCATCATATAATATGATAAACATGTTCCTATTATATTTGAACTTTGACATCTCAAACACTGATATCTTGAAGACAGTGTGTACAAGTATGTTGAAGTGGGTTGGAATTCAGCTTTCATTTGCCTGTTTTGAAACCTAAAATATGGCATCTCTTCTCAACCTGCAATGATAAAATAATTCCTGCACTTTCCAATATACACCAATTTCAAGCTAATTAAATGTGTATACAATCCTTTAAAAAGTTGTTTTCTTTATTCTAGTATAAGAATTGTTCTGTTACTGGACAGGTAATAAATTTTGTTCAAAAAAATAAAAAGAAAAAAGCAAGGTTTAAATTTAGATATACTGAAATATTTTTCAGCAGTTTAAGGACAGATGATACAAACAAAGTTTTGTCAAAATTTTTTTTGTTTGTATAATCAGTCCTTAATTTACTTTCAGAGTTTAAGAATGGTTACCTTGAGATAGACAAAATCTAGATTGATCACTTTCTTGCAGAATGCAATTGAACTTCAGTCATGGCCTTTTTAGTCCTGCATGTAGCTGTTTTGGTTTACTGGTCTTACTTTTTCTTTATTCATCTTATATGGTAAATCCTTTGATGAAAAAATTTTGAAAATAATTATTTCCTAGGAACATGATCAAAAGGAAATTTCATTTCATGCATACACAGACATGTTCATGCGTGTGGTCTTCTTACCAGTAGTGAATATTTGCCTGAATATCAAATAATTTGTTTAGAATATTATATAACATGTTCAGTGTGTATAAAACAAATATCATTATAAATCAGAGGTGAATATTCTACATGTACATTTATATAGTTTAATTATAACCTCCACTTGAAAAGTGGAAGGGTATACTGTAATCGGTATGTCCGTCTAGCTGTACGTCCATCTATTTCTACGTCCGTCTGTCTGTTACCCTTTAGGGTATCCATCTCTTATTATCCACAACTCCTCTTAAATCACTGCAATGAGTGAAATTTAATGAACCTTTCCAGAATCTTTATTATACATATTACCATTATGCACCTCCAATTTCACTTTTTGATTCGATTCATATTTTGGGTTTCCTGGCCACAACAAAACATGGACTTTTCCATTATAATCATATAGGAGGCAGTACATATAAATATTTTACTGTTTGCTATTTGAAAAGATTATTATTCACACAAAATTGAACTATAGATTATACAATACCGGTACTTCACAGACGAATGAAAGAGTCTATATAAACAAAAATAACTCAATAAATATTTTCAGTGCATTCTTATTACCTAGATCTATTTTGTCAATACATATAGTACAGTTTTGGATATATATCATAAATTTAAAGTTTTAATGATAGAAGCTATTAAAAAAAACAGTGACATTAAAACAAACATGCTGTTTTCCTATTTTCAGCTTATGAACATCACATGACCATATTTTGTTGATATAATTAGAATACTATTAAAAAGAACTAAGCTACTTTATGCTTGTGCTCACACATTATAAACGTTTGAACCACTTTTTTTATAGAAACAAGCTTGCTTTAGTTAAATATTTAAAAACACAAAATATGTGTCTAATGCCAAGAAAGAATTGGAATAATAGAATAAAAAATGAATGAAAACTGACAGAAGTGGAAATTTATATTATAAAGATAAATAATGTTCACTTAAAAGTCTCTCTCAGCACATCATAAAAGTAAACCACTGAATGGCACAGATTTTATACAATCTCTATATAGACATTTATATTTCGGGGTCGGGGGGGGGGGGGGTCAGCTGTATCAGTAAAAAATGTTTATATGCTTCAAATGCATTTTTATTAATAAAAATAATTAATTCATTGGTCGAAAAGTCAAAAGGTATAGTTCGCTTGATTTGATAAGGAATCTCCACTGACCACTACCGGTACAACAACTGTGTATCATGGTGTATTGTAAGGCAAATATAATTAAGAACATATGCATTGGTTAATCTTATTTACCTTCTGTCTTCATTGATTAAGATGTCTAGCCTTCTTTTCTTCTTCCAGACTGTAAAACTTTGATGAGATCTTTCGCCAGAAAATGCTCACGCAATGTTTACTAAATATACATTGTACCTCCAAACGTTAGAGAGTAGTTCAAGGAAAGTAATTATGGAGCAAAAAATTATTACTTAATTTGTAATCAGTGTGCCTTTTTTGTTTTAAGCCTCCAAAAACTCCACTAAACCATGTGCCTTTTTTGTTTTAAGCCTCCAAAAACTCCACTAAACCAATCAAATATCTGATATGTTATAATATGTAAAATGACAACTGACTCTCGAGAGATTAAAATTAAACAACAGATATAATTACTTTAAACTGTAGTTTTAAATAATGAAAACATATTAATTTATCCCTTTTCATTTCTGGACACAGTTGTTCTTGTTAAGTACACGTTTTTCAAAAGTAACGAAATTGAGAATTTTGCACCCCGTTTCTATGACAACCAAGGGTCTATTTCATAAACCCACTTTAGATTTTACAATTAATGACATAGCTGTTTAAAATAATAATAAAAAAATCAAAATGTTTTTTATGCGTGGCCAACCAATTTTGATAATTACAGAGAATTGATATTTAAACAATTAAATCCTTTCTTTGTTTGTTATTACTGGAATGAACGGAAGCAGCTGTTGCAGAAAAAATACATAACCCATGTAATCGGGTTATGTATTTTTTTTCTACAATAGCTGCGACCGTTCATTCCAGTAAAAACCAAGAAAGCATTTTATTTTTTATATTTATATCTGTTTGAATAATCATTTAAAGTTTGAATAGAAAGGTTAATTATTAGGTCTTTCCACCTTTCCGTGGAAAGACCTATTGAAATTGTTCTGTTTTTTATTATTATTATTATTTTTCCGCCGAATGGTTTTTTGTTTCTTAAGTTATCGAAAAGATTTATAGTTTTTATGAATGTACGTCTTAAATGATTTTTTAGTTAAACCCTGCGTAAATAAACTTCAAACCTTTTCGGAGTTATTGCCCCTTTTCCAAGAAATGCATGTTATTGCTATTCCTTCGAAACCGTAAACCGTAGAGGTATGAAACCTTCACCAATGTCTTCGACTAATAAAGGGGACTTTTCAATCTATTCATTGCAAAAGCATTCGGGAACCCCTTCATTGAGTTATTGCCCCTGAAACTTTTTGAATTTTACAAATAATTAAAAATTTTCAAAACGACAAGTCGTAGAGACATGGGACCAACTGCATAAGATTTAATGACCTTTGACCTTCAAATTCATGTAAAGGTCAAAGGTCAGGGTCATTCCAAAACTGAGAATTTTAGGTCTTTTTATATCTCTTTTGTCTTTTAACATATACTTAATGTCTATGCATCATTAATATGTCCTCTTTAAACTATTTCAAAGATTCTATTCTTGTTCCCTAACATTAACCCCTTTAAAAGTTATTGCCCTTTGTGCAAAAAACCTTGTTATCGCTACTCTTCCGAGACCGTAGAAGATAGAGACACCAAACCTTCTCTTATGTTTTCAGGGTCTTTAGGCCTAACTTCACTGCATAGTTGCAAAAGGATCTGATGACCCTTATATGAGTTATTGCCCTTTAACTTCTTTGTACTTACTATTAAACCTTATAACTTTGAAACTATAAGTCATAGAAGCATGGGGTCAATTACATTATGACCCTTGACCTTTGACCTTGAATATTTTTCAAAGTCAAAGGTCAAGGTCATTTTATTTTTGGTTGTTGAATTTTTATGTTTTCTATGCTCTAAGAGAGTTTTTGTTTCTTTTTCATGGAATTTAATTTTTAGGAGTCAGATATTAAAAGAAATTGAAATTCAAAGAAGGTGGAAAGACCTCTTATTGTTCTGTGAACAATAAGTCTCCTAGTTGTAATAATGATGCAAATATCATTATACGTTTCATTGATTGAACAGCCACTGATCAAAAAATCTGTACTGGCGACATGCCTTATGTAGTTCATGCAGTTATGAACGCAATGGGTTTTCTTAAGAAATAAAGGAGAAATTATTCAGTGGATGTAAATATTAAGTACTATTTAAACTAAGTTGTTGACTTGCTTACATGAAAAGAGAACATTTTTATACATTGTCAGGTAATTATTTCTGTTTTAAAAAATTTCCCCGCACTTGCCCTGATTTGATAGTTTTGCAAGTTTTTTATCCAAGTGGTAAGAATTTTCCAATATAAGGCAATGGAGTTTGACTTGTATTTGAGTTTTGCCATGGTCTGTGCTTTTCCTTTCATTCATCCTTTTAAACTCAAATTTCAACGATTACAATTAATCAGTCAGTCATACTTAATCTATTTCATTCCAAGAGAAATCAAAGGGCATATTGATATAGTATTGTAAACCATCATTCATGGCATTTCTCGCAGATGGTTGGGGCAATGTTGCTGAAACTATCTATAAAACTTAAAAATTATGTTTAATGTATTTGTGTGAAAGATATTTTAATTTTTAATATGGTTTAGCATTTCTATAATACGTAGGACTAACATTTCATTAACACTACAGTGTAGATTTATTTCTTTCATTTTCATTCAAGTAGTTTATGAGAAATGTACCAGTGAAAAACACATAGTGCGAAGTGTAGAAATAAATCTTTTCTGGTGAAAGATAAGAGACGATAAACCTCCCTGACATAAGAAAGAGTTTCTATTTAATAAAAATAAATAAAAAGGATCTACATGGTATACATTTTGTATGCCTTTCAACTTATTTTCAAGTTGCACTTTTATGACGAGTAAAACGTTGCTTGTGCCCAATCTTGTAATGCACATTCAATGATCTTGTGATGGATGTTCAGTATCACGTTATAATATTATAATGTATATAATTTATTATCTAGTGATGTACATTCTATAAACTTGTGATATACCCGTATATTCTATACTTTTGTGGTATAATGGTATATATCGAAAATCTTGTGATGTACATTGTATATCTATAATGTTGTGATGTATAGGTCTATGTTTAATATATCGAGATTTTATGATTGTTTGTATATAAAGGGGCAGCAACTGTACTAAAAAATATGTTTACGTACTAGGTTTAACGTGTCACCACAAACGAGAATCGAATCCGGACTTCCAGATCACGAAGCGAACGATGCATATGCAAAATCTTGTGATGTATATTCTTTGATCTTGTGATGTATTTTCTATAATCTTGTGATTTATGTGCAATATCTTGTAACGTTTATTTAAAATCTTAAGATGTATATTTGATAATTCTTGTGAGGTACGTCCAATATCATAAGATGTATCATTTATAATCTGGTGACGTTTGTTCTATAATTTTGTGATGTATTATCCATAATCTTGTATGTATTCAATAAACTTGTGATGCATATTTGATAACCTTGTATTGTATGTTCGATAATCTTGTGATTTATATTCAATAAACTTGTTATGCATGTTGGTTTCCTAGTTGGGTAAAAACTTAAGAACATGTACTGGTGATAGGATAAAGTCTCTGATTTGCTCAAAAGTTTGTGTAATGAATTGTATCATGTAAAATAAAGTTGCAATCCATGAGCCCGGACTGTCGTATTTCACAAAGTTTTGGACATTGATATTTTTGGCAATAATAGCTATTGTTGTTGTTCTTTCACGTTCATGTATATTATTGTATTATTAGTTAACCTTTGTAACTATTGTATGGCTATTAAGATTTTTATAAATTGGAGAGGACTATAATGATTTTTAAAACCTATGTCAAAACCCTTTGACATATTGTCAATAAAATATGATCAAAACAAAAAAATCAATAATATGTGTTTGTGAAAAACTGATGCACTCATATGGCAGCATAGCGAATATAAAACTTTTCTTTCCGTTATTTCCTGATTATGACAACGAGCACACGGCGGGTGTGACCGGTCGGCAGGGGATGCTCACTCCTCCATGGCACATGATCCCACCTTTGATGTTTCGGAGGTCCGTGTTTGCTCTGCTCTTATTTTGTATATTGTTTAATGGACGTTGAGATTGAATACTGTTCGTTATTTCCATATCCTTCTTCTTACAGTAGGGGCCTACTCGTGGTAAAGCGGAAGCCGGATTTAGCCGTTTTAGTTTTTTTTTTTATTATTTTTTTTATTAAGAGTCTTCTCCTCTGTCCCTTGGTATTATATAAATTAACTAAGTACATAATTATGATTAGAAAGAGTTCTTCTTCCAAAATTGTGAAATTAATGGCCCCAGGGTCAGGGGTTCTTCTGTTAGGGCGGGGCTCTATTGATTATATTGTGAAATTGCACTAATTCTTCCAAAAATTCCTCTCCTGCATATTAAATAAACTGACTAAATTGACTAAGTACATAGTAATGATGAGCAAGAGTGCCTCTTTCCAAATTGTGAATTACATGGCCCCTGTGTCAGAGGTTTTGCCATTTGGTATAAGGGGGGATCTTTTGATTATATAGTAAAAATACATTAATTCTTTAAAAATCTTTTTCTTTGGTCCTGGGTATTATGCTAATAATCCAAGAATGTATATTTATGATGAAGAAAGGTGCATCTAGCAATTGAAAATGGTTATTTTTCTTGCCCTCTGGGTCAGAGGTATCGTGTGTGTGTGTGGGGGGGGGGGGGGGGTACATAGTCTGAAAATAAATAATGCTTTGAAATATGCGCTTAATCAACCATTTATGATGAAATAAAATTTATGATAAAATTTTCAAAATTTTGAAATACTAGAGTATGGGGCTTCAGGGTAAGTGGTTCCTTTAGGGTGGGGTGCACAATTGGTTATAAAGTGGAAGTGCATTTTCTCTTTGCTACTATGATCTACCTCTGGGTATTAAGTAAATAGCGTAAGCATGCCAAGTTTTAATTATGATAAGCAATGGTGCCTCTTTAATAATTATGAATTTCATTGCCTAGGAGATAAAAAAGGCATTAATAAAAAGGAAATTAATCCTTGAAGATATACAAATTTAAATTTGTTAATAAGAAATATATGAAAATGGGGAATATATATTGTTTTATATTTAAATTTTTGAATGTGCAAACCATGAAACCTTATTGTATTCAATTATTTCGAAATTTTTATTTCAACAGATATCAATGACTGTTCTTATTTGGTAATGACAAAAAATAACTCAAATTTTGTAAACTAACTCTTGATTAGCAGCTAAACAAGGTGAATTTAATTCTTATCACTTAGTGCAATTATCAAACAACATTTTTTTTTTTTTTGGGGGGGGGGGGGGTAATGTTCATCAATCAACACTTTTAAATATGCTATTGAAAAACTTCTAAAATTTATTTTTAGAGTAATTACTCTCAAACAAGCCAACCAAAAATGGATAATAAAGAGGAAATGCCTCGAGTCATGATCAGTCACTTAGTCAATGTGGAGATTAATTTTGAATATATGTGTATATCATCGTTTAGACTGAAATTCAGAGAGGTGTGAGAACACATCTTTGGGCGGAATATTCCAATACATTTTCAAAAATGTAAATGTGGGATTCATTCAACGTTTTCAATCTGGTCTCTCTCATTAACAAGGTTATAAATATTTTTTTTAGTTTCAATAAATTTGTTAAGACCTCCTGAAATATTATCTGAAATTTATCTCTTTTATGACAACACTTGATTTCATTCAATATCTAGAAAGTATAACACAAGAAAATAGGTTACCAAATTTGCCATATTTCAATGGGGAAAAAGAAGCAAATATTGAAAAATTGTAGTCTTCCACTTTTGGTGTCATTGTGGGTGAGATGGCATTATATATGGCATATTGTTTCAAATGTGAATGCCCTATCGTATGTCATTCAAGAGTAATCCAAATTTTTTTTTCAATTAGGTCAAATAAGTTTTCATACGTACTTATGAAAAAACTATTACCTTGACCACAATTTTTGAACGGTGAGGGCTATGGCTTTTATACTTCACATATGCTATTCTTGTGAAAAGTCCTTTCAATGGATACCAAGAACTTTGACCTTTTGACCTTGGAGTTTTAACTACTTTTTAAAAATTATAACTTTGGTCACAACTTTTGAACCGTAGATAGAAGGACTTTTATATATCACATATGTATTTTTTGTGGCAAGACCTTTCATTGGATACAAACAACTTTGACCTTTTGACCTTGACCTTGGAGATTTACGTACTTCTAAAAAAACTTTAACCTTGACCATAACTTTTAAACGGTAAGGGCTAGGGCTTTCGTACTGCACGTATGTTATCCTTGTGAAAGACCTTTCATTGCATACCAAGAACTTTGACCCTTTGACCTTGACATCAGAGTTTAAACTACTTTTTAAAAACTTTAACCTTGGTCACAACTTTTGAACGGTAAAAACTATGACTTTCATGTTTCAAATATACCGGTATATATTCTTTGTGACAAGACCTTTCATGGGATAGATACCAATAACTTTGATCTTTTGACCTTGACCCTAAAAAATAATATCTCGCCCACAAAGACACTGAAAGCGGGGGACTACAATTCTTTGAATTTGCTTGTTGTATATGAAAACTCTATCTCTTCTTATAATCTAAAAGTTATGACCAACGTTAAAGTTTTGTGTCAGATGGACAGACACTTACAGAAGGACAGATGAATGAATTTGAATGTCCCATTGCTTTCCAAAAGTGGGGGCAAAACTCAAGAAAACACACCAAAATGGATTTGATGATTCACAGATAAGCTTTCTTTAAAAACTTGGGTCTTCTTACAATATGTTAAATTATACTTTTAAAAAGTTTTTATATATAATAAGAAAAATAATGTTATATAGGTCAATTTAGGTAACAGGTCAACATCGCCTGACTGCACCATGCACGATGGAAATTCATTTTTCTTTATTATCGGACCCTCTTTTTTTTCTAAAATAGAAATAGAGTGTATGAAGAGTTTTTGATTATTTCCAAATATAAACACTTGTTAAACAGGGTAGATTTTCAAGGTACGCATACCAAAATTATCAGAGAAACCCTTGTTCCTGTTTTTTTAAATGAAATATATTGCCGCTGCGGTGTGATAGGGATGGACTTAACAAACAGTCATCAGTAGTAAATAGTCGGGGCCAAGTACATGTATCAAAATGTTGTCTTATTTCATCATGTTCATTGTCCCTGCTTTTAGGCTCTTGAGCCGAAGGCTCAAGTGAGCTTTTCTGATTACATTTTGCCCGGCGTCCGTCTGTTTGTACACTCGAAAAGCGGGAGAGTGTATATTAATCCGGATGTCCGTTTTTCCGTCTGCTATGCTTTTGGGTACCCATCTCTTCTCCACAACACCTCTCATACCACGGATTGAAATTTGATGAGCCTTTCACGGAATTATATATTGTCATTGTGCACCTCCTATTTTACTTTTTGTTCTGACACATATTTGGGTTTCCCATAGCAAAACATGGACACTTCCATTATATTCCAATGGGAGGCGGGGGTATCATTTAGTTTAGAGTAGGTCTAATTTCAGCTGTTTTTATCAAGAGCAGCATATACAGGTAGATGCATTTAGATTTCATTCTAATATATGTATATTCATTAATTCATAAAGATATCTATCTTAATGATTAAAAAATAATAATGATGACAGATAGAGCAGATTGGTGATCAAGATCCAAAGATATGATGATGGATAAAAAAGGGAATTGGTGACAATATTTTGTCCTTTGTTTATAATTGATTAATTACTTTCACAGTTACCTCAGGCAAATTGACATGGGTTTTTTGTAGATGGATCTACGAAAAATGTCGTAATCTTTTATTATCATATTGTTAATTGATTGAACAAACATAAAAGTCATTTGTCATCAAGATGTTAACTAATAAGTTCTGGATCAAATTGAAGTTGACGTTAAATTTTAAATATTTTTAATGACTTAAATAATATCTATGATTCTGGTTAATTGATTTCCGCCATTTTGCTTTTATGTCATTTGTGATCATGATCTAAGCTAACAAATGGTGGATCCAAGGGGAGTGGATGTTATCTTTCTTTAAAAAATTGTGGCAGATCAAAGGATACCAATGATCATGGCTAATTGATTCAAACATATAGCTTATAAGTTAGTGTGATCATGATCTAAACTTATAAGTGGTGGATCCAAGGGAAGTGGATATTATTATTTTTTGATGTATAAAAGGATAATAGTGATTATGGCTAATTGGTTTCAACCATTTATCTTACATGTACAGTGAATATGTCATGTCTGATCATGATCTAGACTCACGAGGGTGGATTCAAAGGTGGAAGGATTTCTTTTTTATTTTGTGGCAAATCAAAGGATATTGATGATCATGTCTAATTGATTTCAACCACTTAGCTTATTTGTCATGTGATAATGATCTAAACTTACAAGTGGTGGATCCAAGGAGAGTTGAGATTACTTTTTTTAGAAAAAGTTTGTGGTGGATTAAAGGATAATAGTGATTATAGGTAATTGATTTCAAACATTTAGCTTATATATCACGTGTGATAATGATTTTAACATAAGTGATGGATCCAAGGGGAGTTGATGTTATTTTATTTTATTTTAAAGTTTGTGGCAGATCAAACGATATTAGTGATTATGTCTAATTGATTTCAATAGAAACAAATACTTGTAGATAAATAACAAATTAAATAAATATCCAGTAAAATTAAATATTTTCACAAAAGTTAAAATAAAAATTTAAAAAAGTTTACGACAACGCCAATGACGACGACGATGCTGCAATTTTATGTAAAGATTGACCAAGTTAGTGTAGTATAAAATGTGTTCTAACGAAGCATTTACTTAAGTACACTTATCATTATAGTAACTAAAGGTATTTTATATCCTCTGGGATAAAAATTCCAAAAATTACATTTTATAGAACTTTATATCCTATGAATAGCTAATATGGAACTTTTAATCATATTTCTTCAATGATGGGACAAAAATCCCATGACGTGCACATGGCGGGATCAAAATTCCCATAGGAGGAAAATTCCTTGTAGTTTTTTTTTTCTCCAGGGGGATTTTGGTGGGATTTCAGATGGGATAAAAGATTGCCACATTCTACAATTGAATTTTTAGTTTTGGGAGAAGTTTTTTTTTTAAACTACAACATTGTGGAAGTTGAGATTGACATGATGAGATTAAAAGAAAAAATCGCACCAAACTTTAGGAAATTTTTCATATTACATCTTTTCGAAAGGGTGCCTAAAATTCCTGACTTTGTCATGTTGGGACTTAAATGTCGCACTGTTCAACGTTTTTTAAACTCTGAAGCAAAGTTCTAAAAATGAACTTAAGACCATTCCTTTTTATTATACATGCACATATACTTCGAACATGTTCCCGTAAAGTATCTAAACAAACCATCGACAGTATGAACAAGAATAATTGTGAGCTAAACACCTTTAATATAATTATAATGGCAAATTTTATCTTCTCTCTGTGAGATCAATGTGTTGGTTGTGTAAGTATGTGCACCTGGGGAATTGAGGCGTTGTTTCTCATCAGATATGTAATTTATGATTTTATAAAAAGTTGTTTACATGAACTGCTCCCCAAGATCAACATGCATAAGAAATTAAAAAAAATATTTACTTATTTCTATCACACATAAAATTAAATAAAGATATGTACCATGCATGGCATGGTATTTGTTGGGCCGATTTGATGCTTTGCATCAATTTACACTTATTAAAATTTTGAACACCCACCAGAGGTTTGTTTACAACGGGGGTCAATTTTTCATAGGACTTATATATAAAATAATGACCCCGGAGCTCTTTTTCTACATATTTTTTTCTAAGAGGTGGAAGGGGAGGTCATTTTCGGTTGTTGAAAAATAAAATGATCCCCAGTCTTTATTCAATGGGGGTTATTATTCGTCTCTACAACGGCGAAAGACTAAAAATTAAGACTTACTGTGCAATCCAGGTCAAGACCTTACGGAAAACATGTCCTCAGTTTTAGAGGTGGCATTTACAAAAAAGCCCATGACTTGTCCACTGGAGTACTAGGGGCTAGGGAAAAACACTCTACGTATGCTTATGTCTTACGTATGCTTATGTCCTAGATCTTAAATAAACTCGTCTTTCTTGATTAAGGTGCGAGGTCTGATCAACTTGTGACACCATTTACTATTTTTTTTTTGGTATTATATGTCTGTATATGTATTTAAATAAAAATATCTGGAATCAAATAAGAATAGAATAAATAAAATCAGGACAAATATATATTTTCTTGAAACTAAGCTACATGTATGGCTGTAAACATTTTACATGATTCTTGATGTATTTGAAGACCTTAAGTACCTTTGTATTTCCATGTTGAAAAGACAGAGCCCTTTTGTTCTTCTTCTTCACCGATGACATCATCTTCAAAGCTCTTTGACATGTCCATAACCAATATGTAGAAAGCCGATGATCTCATGTAAATCTGGTGACATGCATAATATGCAAACTGTCCAGCGAAATCAATCATACTGACACTTATCTCATTTTCCTGTGCGTCCAATATCTTCTTGATTACTTCTAAGGGAATTGTTTCAGCAACTGTGGCTTCGGCTTTATCCTAACAAAAAATACTTTATTTTATTATAGTTACATAAAGTATGTTACATATAAACCTTTTTTTCAATTCCTACAATAGTAATTTTTCGTCTATAAAAAGAACTAGTTTAGATATACCTACATGATTTTAAAAAACATTCATTGTTATGTTATTTTGGAACTCTTAAGGCACTAAATCTTCATACAAATTATAATAAAATGTTCCGTAGTAAATCAAATCAACAGTAATAGCTATACTTATCTATATATAGAAAATATGCACAGCTTTACAGACTACTAATTGAAAATACATGTTGATAAATCATCATCATAAAATATTCAATTCTTTTATGATAGGTTTTCCTTTGCTAAAAAAGACTAATGGAAATGCAAAACATTTTGTGAAAAGTTTAAAGTTTTTTCAATAGTTATAAATTTAGATTTAAGCTAACTAATTTTATTTTAGTTAGGGTGGCGTCTAATGTTTGGATTTGGAAATAACTTGCTACATTTTAGCATTTAGACACCTCACCTTGCCTATGTTGCTTGGGTCACTTTTCTTTGTAAGCAAAGTTTTTGGGACTTTGACCAAGGAATCTCTGTGAATTTTCTCTGTGGCTACAATGAAGTTCGTTGTATATGAATGAAATAAATGGCGATAGAAATAGCTCTGTTATAACGCACTTTCAAAAGTTACACACTTTGAACAAAAAAATTTCAAAGTGCGTTAAATAAGTATGGCAAGCCCTTTTGCTATTCGGAAAATAAATTTTATCTTCAATTTACGGAGATATCTCTCATTTTAGAGAGATCTCTTAAAAAATAAAGATTTCTCCCAACTTAAAGATATATCTATTATTTCTAAGAGATATCTCTATAAGAAAGAGATATCTCTATAAGAAAGAGATATCTCGATAAGAAAGAGATATCTCTTATACTTTGAGAGATATCTCTTTTACTGTAAGAGATATCTCTTTCTCCTCCTTCTTTTTCGCGAAAAGAGATATCTCTGAACGTTAAAAAGATATCTCTATCACCTAAAGAGATATCTCTTTCACCTAGAGAGATATCTCTTAAAGTAAAAGAGATCTCTCTTAAAGAAAAAGAAAGATATCTCTCTAAATTTATCTTAAGAGATATCTTTCAAAGTGAAAGAGATATCTCTCAAAAGTGTCTACAAGAGATATCTCTCAAGCAAAAATAGTATCTCTTGAATGCAGAGATATCTCTCTTTATTATTTTTATATAAATTCCATTTGAAATTACTTCTCCCGTCACCGGAAGTATTTCAAAAGCTGAGAAAATCGGTCCAGGGTCTGAAAGTGCTCGTCACGTGACTCGCGGTTGTACCTCACTTCCAAAGTACCTCACATGGAGTTGTCACTGTTGTGTATTGAGTTCAGCATGTTTCTGGTTTATGCAAAGCTTTCGGGGAAAAGTTAAATAGTTTAACAAAGCGGAATGGTTTATCGACTTCCGATATCATAAAAAACTTGGGTGCTAGCGTCCACCATGAAAATTTCGATCGAAGTACAGGTAAACAAATAGTTTTGTAATCATCTTTTGCCTTAATTTGTTAACAGAGTTTTCTTGAATCCGAGGACGATAATGGTCCTATCAGCTGATTGTAGAGGAGAAATTTTGTCAGTGTTCGATGGGTACTAACGTCATTTTTTGGCTGCATCACTTTTGTTTGGGTAAATATTTTTTTTAATATAGTATTTTTCAGTAAAGTTTTACCTTTCGTATCTCTGTGGATTAATTTTTTGTGAATTAAATGTTTGTAGAAATTTAGATCTGTTTGAGTATTTCACAAGATTTTCTGTTCATATTTTTTATTATTATACTTTAGGTCAAAAATTTATTACAGAAGCTGCATTGAACAAACTTCAGATCACTACATTAACATGACCATATTTCTCACTTTAGAGACTGAGAGTTTGTTCCCTATTAAGAACATGGTTTAGGGATTTTGGCTAAATTTTCTGTCTGTTCAAATTCACCCGCATGGCGCAGTGGTTAGAGTGTCTGCTCTAGAGTCGCAAAGTAAGGAGTTGATCCTTACATCGTGGGTTTGAATCCCACTGTAGGATATGGAGACTTGTCCTTGGGATGATACATTATAAACCGTGGCCCAATCTCGAAGTAGGTATTGGCACAAAAACAATCCCTCCCTGCTCAATGGCCCTGAGTGCCGAACATAGGACAAAATTTGCAGCTTTCCAACGGTGTTTCCATATCAGTGAAAATTTCTTGAGAGGGACGTTAAACAAATCTTTTTGTTGAATTTAGTCATTGATATTACATAATTGTATACATTAAAACTTATTTTAAAGCAGAGGTACAAGAGAACCAGTAACACAGATTAAAGATGCAGTTGCTAAGATCGAGATCCAAAGTCAGCAGCACCTAAGGCTATAATGACTTTGAATTATCACTCAGCATCCAAAACAATGCAAATCAAACACAGGTATGAAATTGATACAACAAAACAAGTTCTAGGACAAATATAAAAATTGTAAGACATAGCATATCTAAAAATGCCAAAAAACTCTTCGATGTCCAGGGATGCTTTACCCCCACCCCACCTTAAGGTTTTAGACATGGACCACTTTTTTCAACTTTACTGTCATCTCACCTCACTAATAAAATGGGGTAAATACCCTCATGGAATTTTTTTTTACAAGATGACTAATATACTAGTCAACATTGTATGGCCATCTTAAAAAATGTTTGTTTGATGTACTCCTACCCATTTTTATCAAGATTGGTAGGTAAGTATCGGTAGGTTTTTTTTCTTTTGCTTTACAGTACCAAACAAATTGATAACTGTCATATTTAAAACCATGCACATTCTCAGAAATCAGTTGATGTTTTCATTACTAGCTAGGAAGACTTTATATTTATAAATTAAAAGGCATCCTAAAAAAATTGATACCTTATCTTTTAAACATCTATGGAAATTAAGGGGGAAAAATTAAATATTTTGAAGTGCCCAAAAATGATTGCTAATGCGTAGGGGCCAATTTAACAGGTAGGTCAGAGTACATCAAACAAATCTGTTTTTATTGTTGGCCTCGGAGGGGCACCCTAGATATGAAAATGCAACAAATATTTCTATGCCCCCTTCGAAGAAGGGAGGGCATATTACTTTGCTGCTGTGTAAACCTATGGGGTTTAGCACAGACATATTGTGTGAACATTTTAAACTTAAACAATATTAATAACATAATCATTTTTAGTTTTTAGCAGTTAAAATAAAATGATATTAAGGTTTATTAAATCAGAATGTATATTATTAGTGACGCAGATTCGGTGACTTTATAATTGGAAAAGGGACTTTAAATTTGTAAACAATTATTATCTTGTCAAAACAAATTGGATTTTGTTGTTGTTCAAATGCACTATAACTTGGTGATCATTTTGTAATGAAATTGATCCGAATAGATCAATCAAGCTCATCGATAGTAAGTAATAAAATTTGAACGGAAATACAATGGTATTATTAAGAGTTTTGACTAAGAGCATTAAAATTGGGAACTTTGAAGTAAATTAGTAAAAGAGCTTAAGGCTAGAACTCATGTAGTGCAGAGATTGGGACTGAGCCCATAAATATTAGTAACATGTATTTACCTACATTTGAGGGTGGTGCCATGTTGGGGTTCAAAGGTCAACGGACAGACCTACGGACAAAGCATAGGTGGTTGGTGACGGTAAATTATCCAATGAAATGCATTTTTATATCGGGGACCATGGATACCCACTGAACAAAAAATACCCTGTTTTGGTCAGAAAAGAGTATTCCCGGTCTTATTCTGAAATTACCAACTCTCTCTTATTTTATTTTTGGGAATCATTCTTTTGGACATTTTCTTTATTTATTTATTTGGAGTTCAGTCTTAAACTCTTTATATTTTGGACGGACCATTTGGACTTCTATATCAAAAGTGTATTGGTCTTTGCTGATCATATTTCAGGAACGAATATTTCTAAAACTATACAATCACGGAAAATTGTACATTGGATTAATTTAATAAACTTTTGAAAACAGAGACAAGTTTTCTTCATTGGCTTACAGCTGTCTGTCGTTCGGTCTGTACATTGCATATACTGAAATGAAATTTTGCATACAGGTATATCAGATAAATATCTAGGTCAAGTTTTGTTTTGGGTATGATCGTACCATTTGTGACAGAGTTATGCCCCTTAGAAAAAACTTACACTTAGACTTCTTGGACTTAGAAAAATTCCAATTATTTGCAGCTTCTTTTCATTTTCTTTATAGAGGTTGCACATATTGAAATGGAATTTAGTACACAGATTAGTCAGATGAATTGTAACAATCACTAGTTTAACCTTTAGGGTACCCCTTTGTTTGTTTCAAGTTTTGCCCTTCAGGCAGCTCTTTGATAGGCACTCAGAATTCCTTGGAGAATTCTGGCCGACAGGACAGGTAACATAAGCAAGGTATTCCCGGCAGAGCTGTCCAACGTGTAATACACGTTAATGGGACAGGACAGATTGGTTAAGTTTTGCACCAGCATGTGCCTTTGACTTACAGCAAGATTACTGCACTATTTTAGTATATCTTCTGCACGGAAAACAGACCGTGGTAAGTATATTTTGCAATTATTTTTTAGTCATGTTTTTTGTACCTTTGAAAATTCGTTACATTAATTCACCTTGGTAGGCAGTCATCAATGACTTACCTGTTTGTGCTTTCAGGTGTGACATTAGCGAGAGTGTTTGAATAAGTTTTCTCATTAGAAGTTTTATCGCTGTTGGTGTAATTCTATACATTTAAAGAACAGCCTGTTTCTTTATTTTATTGTATTTTTGTTCTCTGTATTACTTTTTCATTTAAATGTCTGAGCGGAAGTAAGTGACCGGAAGTATTGTCAGCCATTTTGTATCTTTGTCAACTGTTAACAAACTGAAGATATTGAAAGTATCTTAGTGTTTATGTTATATTGAACTCAAACATAACTATATGGTTATTAATTAAAGCCAGTATAATCGTATCATAGTATTGCCATATGTATAGTACATAATCATTTTACTGATAAGGGAAAGTTGATATTTTAGCACCATGCTGAGGTGTTCTTGGTAACTGATGTCATGATGACGACGATGATGTCGATGATCTGATGATGACGACGATGATGTCGATGATGATGTTGATGATGGTGTCGATGACGATGATGTCAATGATGATGATGTTGATGAAGACGATGTCGATAATGATGTCTACGACTAAGTCGCGGGAATCTCCAGAACTTGTGAACATTGATCCCAACCACATTCAGGGACTACAGCCCCGGAGGCTTGGGAGGTTTAAGGACAGTATTGGACTTGATTGAGATTGTCGTATGGATGGACAATACTAGTACTGATTGAATTTGAGTTCTAAATTGTTTTGAATTGAGAAAGAGTATTGATAGTAGATACAGCTGTTTAAACATCTTTTGATCATTTATATTTTTTTAATCATTGTAAATAACATTTTTTTGCTACGATCATTTGAGTGAGTGTGCGTGTTTGTGATTGTGTGATTTATTAGTTAATTGTCTTTTCTTTATTATAATTTTTTTTTGTAAATAAATTCTTGGGTTTTTTTAAGAAATTCTTGTTTTCGATTTAAAAGGAAAGCCTTGCTCATTCCACGTTACATGAATATCGAAGTCAAGTTCCGTTTTGGGTGTGATCGCACTAAAATTGACATAGTAATGCACTTTTGGACTCAGAAAAATTCCAATTTATGGGGGAGGGGGCACGCAGCACAGTTAAGGTGCGCAATGGAAATATCGACTAAATTTTGTATTTAAAAATGTATTCGTAATCGGGATGGTGATTATTTTTAGTACATTATTTAAATTGGATAATTGTAATTATGATTTATAACAACATATCGAGGACGATTATATTTTATATTTAGACTAGTCACGTGATGCGGCAGTAACGCGATTTTAGCACATTGACTTGAAGTATTGATGTTACATATAAATATTACTTGTGCAAGGGCATAACCAAGTTAAATTTCCAAGTTTAGTATATAAATATTTTCAACACGCATTGCAGTTTCTAAAAAGTGCTGCGATCCTGTCTAAATTTTGCAATTTCTTTGTTAAAATTATATTTGTATGACAGAATGCTATATTTTTTGCTGGTCAGCGGCATGAAATATTGATATAATTAAATTGTTTTTTCGATTTCATCAGGATCGCAGCACTTTTCAGATACCTTAATACTTCTATAGTTAAAATGTAAAAGCTTACTTTGATCCATAGAGTGTATGCCCTTGCACTAGATCGATTTATTAAGACCCTTCACATTACCCCCCGATGTACTGGCATACAAATATACGGCAGTGTCAACTAAATACGTAATGTACCGAAAATATATTAATAAAATAGTAAATAAGACATTCAATTCAAGTTATTGGCCCATATAATATCTGTAAATTATATTTTATTTAGTTATAGAATACATATTTTGTTGAGAAAATATTACTTGATCTAACTCTCACTGCATACAGAGTACGTCACGTTGTAAGAAATGACGTCATATTGACAAGTGTATTGCGATCAGTGACTTGTTTATAACTTGTTATGTGGGATTTAACTAACGACAAAACAACACGTTTTAGTAAGTTTTTATGTAGTTTGATGATTTCTTACTGGTGAAAGTAGCATATAAACTCATTTTATGGTATTTTAAAGAAATGTTGTATGACATATATTGCGTATGATGTCATAGTCAAGTTTTCCCGTACAAGTTAGGCTCCGCCTCCTTTTTGTAACCTTAACTGTGCTGCGCATAAGTGTTTTACAAACATCTCTTGTTAAATAAAAAAAATAGATGAAAATATTTTTTCTGTGTTTGTAAACGACAATTTTTTTTATTCTGATTTTCTTGTAAAATCATTGAAAAAAAAAAATAATGAAGAAAGTTAAGATTTGTATCAAATGAATGGATTTTTGCAAGATCTATAACTCATTATTTGTCAGGCACCTTAATCCTAAATTACAGTAAAACTTGGTAAGTACGAACACGGATATTGGGAATTCACAGATATAGCTAAGATATCTTGGATGCCAAGTTATCCAAATTAAAAAAAAAATCTTATATGGATATATCGAATTATGGATAAAGCAGAGTAATTTCATAGGTCCCAGTGGCTTCGTTAAAACCGAGTTTTACTGTATTATCAGTTGCACATACAAGTATGCAATATTTCAAAAGACATATGTTACAGAAGCTTCCCAACTTACAGGTGTTTGCACATCATGCAATCTTAAGACAGTACTGGATGGTTTTGATTAAGAAGTGATCCAGCATGAAGACCAGTGATGTGCCTCACCTGTCATGACATTATTAACTTTAGGTAAGTGTCCTAATAAGCAAACAATCTGACAAAGCAAACCCTTCGTCTTAAAAGATTTACATTTAATACTTATTTCATTTGTAGTTTTATTTTTTTTCTCTAATAGGAAGCCTTTTATTTAGCATTTCTGAGCACTGGTATATGATTGCCATACTTTCCAAAACATTTTTTAGCTCACCTTAGCCGAAGGCTCAAGTGAGCTTTTCTGATCACATTTTGTCCGTTGTCCATCCATCCGTCCGTCTGTCTGTCTGTCCGTGCCAGAAAAGCTGAAAATTATATGGAAGCATCCTGAGGTAATGTAGATTCTAAATTGTTTAAATCATGACCCCCCGGGGATAGGGCGGGGCCATAATGGGGATTCAAAATTTTACATAGAAATATTTAGGAAAAATGTTTGAAAATATTCTTCTCAAGAACCACAGGGCCAGAAAAGCTGAAACTTATGTGGAGGCATTCTGGTAAAGTGTAGATTCTAAATTGTTCAAATCATGACCCCCGGGGGAAGGGCGGGGCCACAATGGGGAATCAAACTTTACATAGAAATATATAGGAAAAATCTTCCTCTCAAGAACCACTTGGCCAGAAAGGCTGAAACATATGATGTAGAAGCATCCTGATATAGTGTAGAATTTAAATTGTTCAAATCATGACCCCCCCCCTGGGGAAGGGCGGGGCTACAATTGGAAATCAAATTTTTACATAGAAATATATAGAAAAAATATTTTAAAATCTTATCAAGAACCACTGTTCCAGAAAATCTGAAACTTATGTGGAAGTATCCTTGGGTAGTTAAGATCTAAATTGTTCAAATCATGAGCCCCGGGGGAAGGGCGGGGCCACAATGGGGAATCATAGTTTTACATAGAAATATATAGAAAAAATCTGAGAAAAACTTCTTCTCAAAAATCACTTGACCAGAAAAACTGGAACTTATAATAAGAAGCATCCTGGGGTAGTGTAGATTCTAAATTGTTCAAATCATGACCCCGGGGGAAGGGGGGGGGGCTCAATTGGTAATCAAAGTTTTACATAGAAATATAAAGGAAAATGTTTTGAAAATCTTCTTCTCAAGAACCACTGCGCCTGAAAAGCTGAAACTTATGTGCACATGGAAGGATCATGGGGTAGTGTAGATTTCAAAATGTCTTAACTATGATCAGTGAGATAGGGTGGAAATGCATTATGTATTCCGAGGGGGAAATCTTTTATAGAACAGAAGGGTCAAAGCTTCTCAGGTGAGCGATGTGGCCTTTGGGCCTCTTGTTTTAAATACTTTATTTTGAAGCTTTTCCTATATCCATATATACAAACGCATACCAAACAATTTTCACCTACTCACTACTTCAATTACACACACTCACACAGTGCACTTTGTTAACTTTAAAATGACAAGAGATGTTAGATGTTAGTAAAACACTTATGCCCCCCCCCCCCTCCCCCCACATTGGAATTTTTCTATGTTCAAGGGCATAACTCTGTCAAAAATGGCCAGATTGCACCCAAAACAGAACCTGACCTAGATATTTATCTGACAAATCTGTTTACTAAATTTCATTACAGTATGTGCAACCTCTCCTTAGAAAATGAATTGAAACTGCAAATAATTGGAATTTTAAGTCCAAGGGGCATAACTTTGTCAAAAATGGCGTGATCATACTCAAAACAGAACTTGACCTCTGATATACCTGTATACTACATTTCATTTCAGTATGTGCAATGGTTGTGAAGAAAATAAACGGAAACTAAATGGACCGACAGACAGCAGCAAAGCAATATGCCCTCCCTTCTTCGAAAGGTGGCATAATAAATGTACGTATATGTAAACATATGACAGTTAAACATGTGATCTTACCAAACACAAAACAGATGTACAAAAATATGTAGATGTAAATTAACAAAAAAAAAATACAATTTTGATTTTTTCATCACTTGTTGTACACATTATCATACAAGGTCCATTTACTGAGTATTTTGTCCTTACATTGAAAAAAATTTTCACACTAATTTTCTTTGTTTCTGTAATACTTAAATAACTGTATTGCATCAATTTATAATGTCTTACTATCTTGTGATTTTGAATAGTAAATGAACTATTTTGCAACTATTAAAAGAAAATTTTCTAAACAACTTCCTTCTACTGGGTATATTACCAAGTAAAACAGTTCTCTTGGATATTTTGTAATCTAGCTATTTCAATGACACTTAACCATTGTACAAATTCATTCCAAATTTCTGTCATATTTATATACACAATCATAAAATAAGTGAATTATTGTCTCTCTTTCAATAATACAGAATGTACATACACTATTATCTGACAGCTTGACTTTATGGAGAAAGGAGTTGGTAGCAATATAATTCATCAGTAATCAATATTGAAAATAAATAATATGCCCCGCCATTCGGGCCCTTCGGGCTTTATGGAATTTATTCTCGTGACCAACCCGTATTTATAACCCGATAGATGTTTAAAAATGATACTTTATTTCTTAAATAAAAACAAAAAAATATATTTAAAATCAAATCATTTTTATTTCAGTACTTTATGACAGTTGGAAGACAGAATTAAAAAAATGGACATGGCTCTATATTATTTCATCAAAGAACAATCCAGGTTTACTTATAATTTGAAGAAAAACAGTCAAGCATCATAAGGAGCTACATATGTCACCGCCTTAACAATATGCCGGCTTATATAACCAAGCAAGCAGTGACCAGTTGTACCTATGATGTCTGAAGAGATCCTGAAAAACCTTCCAGTACACTCATCACTACCTGCAAAGAAATAAAAATTCAAATGACTTGTATCAACACTTTTGTACTTCATCTGGCTTGTATTTTCAGTAATCATTAGCCTCTATCTTCTTTCAAACAAAATTGCATAAGTACTTACTTGCAGATGTAAAATGTTTGAAACAGTTTGCTTGTCCCAAAGGAAATTCTGCCAATAAGCAGTGGCATGAGCTGTTGATTGATGGCACAGTTCGACCGGCAAAATAATTGTAGCTGAATGATGCCATATAAACACTTTTAACAAGAACCTGGAAACATCCTTGAAGTGAGCATCTACAAGAAATTAAGTGAATACCTTCTTGAATGTTAACAATGTTAACAATAAAATGCTTGTGTACATCCTATATATATATATATATATATATATATATATATATATATATATATATATATATATATATATATATATATATATATATATATATATATATATATATATATATATATATATGTATATATATATAATTACACATGTAACTACCAAATATACAAAAATTACACTTCCTTAAATTCCTTCTTGATATTTATTTATAATGTATTAAAATAAGCATCCAATGTTTGTCTTGTTAAACTGAAGGATTGTTTAGAAAATGTCGTTCGTTGAAACAAATGTGCAAACAAGTTACATTTTGCACAGTCAGCAATTCTTGTGTAGAACCTATCAACATATATTTTCAATCGTTGGGATGTAATGTTAGGCAAACAGTAGGAGAATTGTACTTGTTAACAAATGTTTTTACCAATCAAATCTCGAATTGATAATTTAATAAGAAAGCAATATGACAAATTGAACTAGCGTTATGGTCTATTGAATTTAACACCATGGTGTGTGAACTTTTGTGAACTTGATACTGAACTAGTAAGTTTGTTATATTGAAGTAAAGAAAAGTGCAGCCAAAAAAATTATCCTGTACCTGATTTAAAATGAGTCCCGACATCAACTACTTGCCTCTTTTTTCCCAGCGATACCTCTACTATTGAGAATGTGCATTGAATAGTTTGTTGCCCCCCCCCCACTTCTTACCACAGTACAGAATAACAGTATAGTGATATCATGGAAATGTAGTATTTTATGCAATAAAAATTGGAAGTGAACGGAATATTTGGTCTTGAAAAAAGTTGGCCACTACCCCCGCCCCCTCCCGAAATAGGATTATCGAGTTTGGTCAACTTTTACTGGTATGTATAAAAAACAAATCTCTCTGGTTGACCCCTCCGCCCTCCCCCCCCCCACTTTCAAAAACGATGCTATGTGTCTGAAGTCAATATATGGAACCAATCTTGGGGGAACGTTTTAGTTTGATAATTCAAAACACTATTTCAGCTTACTTTTATGATTTAAAATGCTCGTGACCCATTTGGAATAGCTTGTGTGTACTGTATGTACGTCATTTACTAAAACAATAAAGAGATTAAAAGTTGTTTACCTGTATCAATCAATCCATTTTCTCCTCTTCTTTTCGATAATCACCGTTCACGGTAGCTCAGTAGGTAGAGCGCTCGCTTCGTGATCGGAAGGTCGTTAATTCGTATCTCGGCCGCGACTGACCTAGTCGTTAAAGTGGGTAGCAACTGTTCCTTTGCCATGCACTCGGTACTTTGAAGTGAAAGTTGCGAGTCCTTCGGATGAGACCTTAAAAACCGTCGCCCCGTGTCAGCGACAGGCGTTGGCACGATAAAGATCCCTCACTGCTCAAAGGCCCTGAGTGCCGAGTAAATGTCAAAATTTGAAGTCCTTCACCACCATACGGTGACGTCTCCATATGAGTGAATAATTCTCGAGAGGGACGTTAAACAATATACAATCAATCAATCAATCTTTTTGATAATCAAAAAACGAACGACTTAACAAACATTACTTCCTGTTTCGATTTCGTTTTCAATGGGAGAATTAATTATGTTATTTTAAGGATAATTTGAAAAGAGATACCTCTTTCATTAAAAGATATCTCTTTAGCTTAGAAAGATATCTCTTTTCTGAAAATGTATAGAGAAATCTCCCTAACTAAGAGAGATATCTCTTTTAAACTTGTTAAAGAGATATCTCTCTAACTTTAAAAGATATCTCTCTCGCTGAAAGATATATACGTATTTCTAGCTTATAAAGATATCTCTCTTACAAAAAGAGATATCTCTCTTTCAAAAAGAGATATCTCTTTTGTTTAGAGAGATATTTCTATTAGTCAAAGAGATATCTCTATAGGCTAAAGAGATATCTCTCTATGCTAGAGAGATATATCTTAAACTGAAAGAAAAAAATTATTTTACGAATAAATAGTAAAAGGGCTTGCCATAATTAGGGACCAAGCTAACGTACTTTGAAAAAAATTAATTTTTTTTTCAAAGTGTGTTAATATCGACCATATTAACGCACTTTGAAAAAAAATGTAAAGATTGATCACTACAAATAATTGGTATGATAAATTATAGATCCTGGTTGGATAGCTTTTGTATGTTAAAGTCACTTCAGGACCTGAGATATTGATGTTTTAAATATTTGAGGTTTTGATAAAATAAAAGGGAAAAGGGTCTTGAAAAAAGGGTGACGATTGTTTAAGATCGTTAATTCGTTTCTTTTTTTCTAAATTCTAGTCTTTTTTAAGTAGATGTAAAGGTGTAAAGTGGGGACTAACAGTGGACAGCTTTAAGCAACTTAGCATTTATCAATATTTTATTATTTTATTTTTATAACATTTTAATAATAAAAAAGGGGCTATTTGATTTTTCAAAACTATGAAAATTGTTTCTCTTTCATACGCTTTACTGTACTGAAAAAATTCTAGTTTTCATCTGTTTTAATTAACTCATTTGATATTGAAAGTTTTCAACGTCATATCAGTTAGGTAATAATTATATGAATGTTTTGAATATAGCTTAGACATTGAGACCGGTCGAAGGGCAAGGGGAGGGGGATAAGACCCCAAGTTATTCTTGAAAGATATATACATCGTATAAGCATTGAAAATGCAGCTTTTAATTTTTGGGTTTATTGCTCCCCTCCCCCGTTTGTTACCGACACCTATGTATTGGTAAGATAAAGATTTGGACTGATGGATCTTATACCCGTTTTCTCCTCTTTTCGACGGGAGTAAATCAATAATTTATTTGAGGTTAGGATAAAGGTTAGTTTTTCAAAAGATAAATAACAAATACAATGTAAAATCTTTCCATTACTAAAATATAATTTATTTTCAAAGTGCGTTAAGTGTCTCCTGGGTAAATTATATTGATGTAGACTCTAAACGAACTTTGAAAAAATAATTCAAAGTGCTCTGAGTTGGTCCCAAATTTAACGCATTTTGAAAAAAAATTTCAAAATGCGTTAATTTTGTCCCAATTTTAAAGCACTTTGAAAAAAATTGTCAAAGTGCGTAATTTTTTTAAAGTGCGTTGCCACATAGCTCTTAATATCAAAGCCAATTTAAGAATGCGAAATAGGAGCAGAGCAAAAACATTAGAGGTGGGATCAGAAGCCATAGAGTAGTAAGTATCACCTTCCACGTGCTCGCTCCTCGTCATATTCGGAAAATCAAGGGATAAAGAATATCGTTTTACCTAATAAAAATCAAGCTATATGATTTGCGTCGTACAGAGTCTAAAAAGAGTACTATTGCTAGTTAGAATGCTTTAAAGTGTTCTACCATTCCTTAAGGGCGCCCCATTCAGTCAAGCAAATATTTCAAACCATAAACATTGTCTTTTATAATGAAATATGGAGATAACGAACAGTATTCAAACCCAAACGTCCACAAAATAATAGGAGCAAAGCACACATGGACCTCTAAAACATCAGGGGAGATCAGGTGCCATGCAGGAATAAACATTCCCTTCCCAACGATCACAACTGCCTTCTGCTTCTTTTAATGATTGGGAAGGAAAGGCAAAAATCGGTAGACGTTTCTGTGTGTATATAAATATAGCCAAACAATAAATATGAAAAAGTCAGTCGGCATTTCACTTAAGGAGACTCATTACACCACTTTTTCTTCCGCTTTCCTGTGGGAACGAGTTGTACAGGTACCCATGTAATTTGACTAAGATCTGTAAATGCTTTAAAAATAGACTAAATATGTGCGAATGTAAACATTGGAAATAAAGTAACGGATTCGTTATAAATGATCGAAGAATGATTGTTATAAAGTAGAAACCAAAGAAAAAAAGAGCCAACTCATCTGTAGACAAGTAATGTCATACCGAAAGTGGCGAGCTCTACCAATGACAACATGTTTGAATGCATTGGTATGGAGGAAATTCGAGTGGATATATATATTACTTTGTTGAAATAAATAATAATTGACTTGCACTATTTACATCACCAATGTTGATTTATATAAAGGTCTCTATTGTTTAAGTACGAGGGCCGTTCAAAAATAACGCGGACTTGTTGCACAGAAGAAATATTTGACGAAATAATCGGGTGAAATTTCACAAATAATATAAAATAATCTTAACTTATATAGTCTTCAAAATTTCATATTAAAATGTTGTAAATTGGTATTAATTTTGGGTGATTTTTAAGAACATACCATTAAGTCACGACGCAGCAAAATCTTCGTCCTAACAAGCATTATAAAAAATATGTGATTGACCTTTCATTTTCTCAACATTTTCCCTTGAGTACCTGAATAGTTTGAGTTACCTTATCTACTCAACATCAAAACACCATTTCTTGTCAAGCTTAGAATCTATTAAACAAGTAAAGAATATTCTTTTTTCGTTTTAAAACCAAAAACTACTAATGAGATATAGTGTGATATTGGTGACTCTCAATCACGTTCTTCACAGTCCGGATAAAGTTAACTTTTCGTCTATAATCTTTTTCCCGTCATCCCGTATAGCCTTTTCACAGAGGTCTAACTGTCTAGAATTTTAATTTGCTATTTGTGGGCGAATGTCAAGAGTAGCCTAGTTTACTTCATGTTTTATTATGCATATTTTGGATCTATGTTGCCGATATCTCGAGCATTACACATATTTTAACAAAAGTATGGTGCGCCGTCAATTCAGGAGACGTTATTTTCACAGTCGTTTTCACGGGAATTGCCTCAGAGAAAAATTACTTTATTTCTGTTAGTACTTCAAATATTACGTCCGAAATCTAAATACATAATAATAAAACAATTTAAAAGTACATCTGAGAAAATTGTTGAAAAATATCGCGAATTTTAGAAAATCAATGAGTTAAATTTTTGATTCCGCATGCTTTTGTTTCAATTTTTTTGTCGTGCGCCGTAACTCTCCATCAACGATACCAACATACCGATAATTTTAGTAGATTTTTTTTTAAAATGCAGCAATTTTGCCCCAAATGTATTTGAATCTTTAATATACATATTTCTGTAAAATTCTATAAATATATGACGTCTGTAAGAGTAAATAATAGCATAGTCCGCGTTATTTTTGAACGGCCCTCGTATATACTCGAAAAGTTTAAAACTTACTTCTGAATTTTAGATATAATGTTCAAGCGTTGCTTTGTGTTTTGAGTATTTGATATGCAGGGAAGATAACTTTTGCAAGTAGATTTTCTGTATAAGATATATCTCATATCGCAATTTTCACTTCGATAGAACATCATTCACTCAGTTTAACGTATGCCATTTATTGAAATACATTCCTTGTCTCTTTATTTGTAAATTATTCCTTCACAGATAAAAAAAATGATATTGTTTGGGGGTTTTTTTGGAGAAAATTATTTTTTTCTGATAGAAATAATACTAAATATTCTAAAGTATAATTATGTTGTGCACATGTCTAAAGAAAATGTCAATAACTTGAACTGAAATTTCTGTCATTCATTAACTTGAAATTAGATATTTTACTTAAATTAGAGAAGAGTTACAGAAATCACTAAAATATTTATAATATCCTAACCTCAATTTAAATAAGTATTTGACTTCTTCATTATAAGTGATGCTGCAATGAAATTTGAAATAAAATGAGATTGTTATAAGCCTCCTTAATGATGGATATGGAAATAACGAACAGTATTCAATCTCAACGTCCATTATATTTGCTGGGAAAATTATTGTATCGACCATGGATATAAGGAAATGATGACTTTAAACAAGATATGTTTGTCAGGCAATAGTTTGCTTCCTTTGAGAAACCAGCTCCAAAGGACATATAACAACAATGACACTCTGCCTATTCAACATACAAATTTGAACCTAATGGTCAACCATAACAAGAGGCCCATGGGCCACATCGCTCCATTGAGCTCATTTGCTGGGAATAAGCAGAAATCAGCTTAATACGAGGGTTCTTCGAAAATTTCGTGGACAACTGTCATATCTTTTTTATTTGACGTCATATGTTATCAAAATTTGGTAGAAGTATTTTAACAATAAATTTAAATGACTTTTATTAATTTTTTTCAAAATATTATGCATCATTCAAAACTAATCTAGATTTTAAAAATGCAAAAATCGGATAGCGGAGTAGGTCACAATTTAGTAAGTTATAAACAAAAGTCTTTATAATGTAAGAAGTCTTATTCTCTGTAAAATGGAGCAAAAACGAAAAGCAACGTAGAAATTCAAATTAAGAATTGTTACATCGATTCGTATAAAAAATAGCCTTTATATTTCGCTTTGTTGAAAAGCAATCGACTTAGGAAGATAAGTAATCCTTATTGAAAACGACAAAAACGATGACTTTTTAGAACGTTACGGAGCAGCAGATATCGATGCAATTTTGTGTTTTTCTTTGGAAAAATCCTACATAAACACTAATAAAGTTGGAGGAATCGAGAAATATGTCACAAGTGAGCTGTGCATGGGTGTACAGATACTACAGGCAGTATTTCAGTGACAGAGACTCAGTATCGGGTGAGGATAATCTGTGAACAAACGGTTTAACTTTAAATATCTGAACAAAAATTTTGAAAAATTGGAGCTTCAAGAAAAGACATGAGCGCTTCAGAATTGCTTATCCTGTGAAAATAGAGTTAAGTAATAAAAGCAATCAAAACCTTAACAAAGGAAATTATACAACGTGAGTAATTCTTAAAAAAATAATTTCAAACATTAGAAAAAGGATTTAATGAATGGACATTGGATTATACTATGTGAAATGCATAGGGATACGCGGGTATGTTAAGGAAACATATAAGTCATTTTTCGGATAAATTAGACTTTTTTAAAAGAAAATTAAGTTTGATTATTTACCAAAACCGCTGATAAACGTAAACTTTAATTATCTAATGCATAAAGATAAAAGAGTGTCTAAAGCAATGACGTGCACCAGCACCACGGCATCACGTGACTTCTATTAATTGCGAAATTTTCCTTAATAAAAACGCTAACAGAACAACAATACCCCGGAGTTTGATAATTTCTTTGAGTCAATAATCTTATTGAAAAACATCTTTTTTGCCTAAAAAGTGCTGCTAGAATCCAACTGTCCCGTCAGTAAAATAATTATTCAACACATTCGCAAGAAACCTTACCCGATGTTTTGAATTTTTTACATATGAACCCTGATTTTTCATAAACTATGCTTAACTTGGGATTCTAGCAGCACTTTCCATCTATTTTAGGAGGCAAACTTTTCATATGTACAAATCTTATGTTTTGAAATATTCAGCTTATTGTTGTTCTGTTGCATTACTTTTGTCACAAATGACAGAGGAAAGGCCGACCGGGATACGTATAAAGCTGACTGTCTTTGAAAGAGAATAAAATCGACGAAAATAAATAAGCATACCTGTTTTATGAACTGAACTCCATATGAATATAATAAATTATTAACAATATTTGCTGTTTAACTCCATTTTTCGTATCTTTGTACATGCTGTATAAGCCAAATTCTCTTTACACGGCATGATCAATTCCAAAGTTATTCGATGTACACATATGACGTCATCGGTGGTAGATTTAAATCAAAATGACAGAATACAGCATAACAAAATAAGAGAATTTAAATTTTGTTAAAGTTTATACGTTTTTATTCATTTTCTAGATTTATATTACATCTCTAAATACCAATATTACGAAAACTTGTGTTTTATAATTGACGTCATCTCGCCTACTATGACGCCATAATTTAGCACTGATTTAGTCAAGGTAGAATATTTTGTATGCTTCCTTATTCCCCCTGCGTAGTATTTTTTTTTTTAGAAATTCTTGACGCTATGTTTTGACGTAACATTGCCGTTAAGTGTGCTCCGCGGGTACAAAACATGTAGATTTTAAACTGAAGTAAATTGATTTCTGTTAAATCGAATAGAAGGAAACTTCACACATCAACAAAACAAATATATTAACATATTAGATTGTACTTATTTCAAATTTCTGGTGAGTAATTTAAATTAGACTGACATCGTCCACGAACTTTTTGAACAACCCTCGTAATGAACGGGTAAGGGAGAAGGGTAAACTTTAATTTATACTACCTCAGAATACATGAATATCAATGATAACGAACAGTGTGAAAAATTAAAAGTCCAAATAACAATATAAAATAGGAATAGACCAAACAGGAACCCCCAAAACATCAGAGGTGGGATCAGGTATGAGTAATCTTAGTTTTGCTACTCTATAACACGGTAACTCAGTCTGTAGAGCTCTGGCTCAGTGATAGGAATGTCATGTGTTCAAGTCCTGGTTGTGACTAATCTAAGTCGATTATAAGCAAGCCTTTCTTCGCCAAGCACTTGACAAGATGTATTGAAAGTTGCAGATCCATCGGATAAGACCTTAATAACCGAAGCCTCTTTAAGATAAAGATCCCTCACTGCTTTATGACCCTTTATGCAAAATAAAGTTTTGAATTTGAAACCAATTTCCGGTAAATTAATCAGACTTCACCTTGTTGATGTCTGTACCTGTTGAAAAACTTTAACTTTGGCCATAACCTTGGAACGGTTAAAGATAAGGCTTTTTTACTTCACATATGTAATCCTTTCGAAAAGAGCCTTTATTGGATATACCAAGCACTTTGACCCTCTGATCTTGACCTTTTAGTTTGACCTATTTTAAAAAAGTAAACCTTCACCATATCTTTTTTCAGGGTTAAAGCTAGTGCTTTGATACTTTACATATTTAATTCCTGTGATAAGACCTTTTATTTCATAACATGAACTCTGACCCTTTGACCTTGACCTTAAAGTTCAATTGACCTACTTTAAAAAAAATTAACCTTGGTCATAACTTCTGAACGGTTAGGTCTAGGGCTTCCATACTCTGCATAAGTATTTTATGTGGCAATACCTTTCATTGGATACCAATTACCTTAACCCTTTGATCTTGACCTTGTAGATTTTTGTACTTATTGAAAAAAAACTTTAACATTGGCCTACTTTTAGATTTCACAATTGTTTTCCAGTGAGAATACCCTTTTTTAGTTACATTTAATTAAATTTGCATTAAAGAAATTTTTATCTTTTTTATGTTGCCATACGGGGGCATCAGTGTTTCACAAACACATCATTTTGAACCTGCCTTTCTTTTATTTGTTTGATGGATTTTTGAAGTTGAATATTGTCCGGTATCTGTATGTGTATCATTGATATTTTCTTTTAGTTCATTGGGTCTGGTGTTACTACTGTATATATATTTTTTCCGCCTCTTGTCATCTTCGCCTTTTCAAACAATTTTGTCCCGTTATAAATTCGCCCATAGTTTTTTTTTAATTATGCTGTATTCTTTGAATTCTCCCCGTTTTAAATTCATCAAAAAGAGATTAGGGCGAAAGGGGCGAAAATTTCACAGTATACACTAAGCTTTTATTTACCCATAAATTATTAAATGCTTGAAAATAGGTAATACTATGTATTTTCACGAACCACGAAAGTCAGCTTTAAAAGTAAAACGTTGCACATTAAAAAATGATGTAGTTTATTGCTTTCGTTTTTTTCCCTTCGAAAATTCAAATAATTTTTCTCTGATACAGAAAGTATGCTCCTTGATATATTTAACTGAAATCTATTGAGAAAGTTTGTGTAGCAGATAGAGAGGTCCGAGTCAGACTTTTGAGGAGACTTTTGACTACATTTAAAAAAATTGCATATTATACAGTTTAGTTCCTATAATAAATTTTGGCTTCTACAATCAAAAATACTGTTCGTTATCTCCAAATGTTTAATTACATCAGCTAAAACTAAAACGGATGCAAGAAATTCAAACTTGTAACTAATAAATGAGAATAAGTTTCTTACCACGAAAATCCCCGTTGTCCGTCACAGTAAATATGTGTTCGTAAACCTGTAGTCCTCTCGTTGATTTTATTTCTTTTATTTCATCGAGACTTTTCCCCATAAGGCTGTATAAAAGTGTTGTTTTACCAGCTCCAGCACATCCTACAACGAGTCCTCTTGCATGCCTAACTGGTGTAAACTCTGTTCGCATATGATGTAGAAGATCCTCAGTCGGGTTGTCTGTATTCAATGATATTTATAAATTAATTTAATGAAAATACACTTTGATTTTAATAACGGTGATAATTGTTTTTTAAAACTTTAAAATTAAAAAAAAATAATTAAACCAAAAATAGTCATTTAAGGAAACTTTACCAATTTCAATTAAGTATATATTAAATGTCTAGCAGGCATGTAATGTCTTTCAACGTTATAAGAGTTGCAATATAGATTGTCACGTTGAGGAACCAAATTTCTACGTTCTTCAAATTTGAGTTTTTAACATTAAATCCTAATTTTTTTACAGCATTGAAAATACAAACTATATTGAACGTTAAATATTCGTCGATATTTCAATGTTGATATAACGTTATAGCTTTAACATATTTTCAACGTCGAATGTTTGTTGCTACATCAATGTTGAAAGAAGGTTGAAGCTGTAAAATATTTCACCGTTGTATGTTTTTCTGTATTCAAACAACGTTAATAGTTGACGATTCAACGTTTTTCTATCATTTAATGTGCGGTGTTTTTAATGTTAAAAAACACACATTTGAATACATTTCTAACCATGAATGTTCGCTAATATTCCAATATTGAAGTCAAAGTTTCAATATATCTACAGCCTTTGAAATTTTAACAGTTTTAAGATGCCAAATACTCTAAAAATTGAAAGTTCATTGATATTTTGAAGAAAGAGAAGAAAGAAACATAGTTTTAAAAAATTCTTACCAACTTTTCTTAAATTTGTGATTTTTGGACTTCCTCTGTTAGAAATATTTGCTTTGTTGCTTATCAGAAAATGTTCTTCTTGTTGTACTTGCATACCCTCGAATCCAGTTTTCCTTTGTTGTAGAAAATCTCCAGTACGGTTGCCAAGATCTGCTCCGATCAATATTTACAACTTAATCAAAAAAGCTATAATTTTTCGATTTGATTATTATTTGCAAAAATCTTAAATTTATCCTATCCCTAATAGCAATATATTAAGTGAAAATGAATACATAGTAGATGTGAAAGTGTTAAATATGCAATATATATATATACTCAATATGTTACATATAATTACATATAATTCCTATTCATTACTATTAGAGTGTAAATGTGGGGTGAGTCTTTATTTATGATCTAGACGTTCTTTAAGAGTTATCTCCTTTTTAAACCAATGATAAAAATATTCTAAATATTTTTTTTCTTTTAAAGTACAAGACGAAGCGATTTCAATAGTATTACAATAATGTTTATACTTTTCAAAATGCTTCAAAATAACTTCTGCTTATTATTGTGGTTTCATCAATTTTCGTCGGCATCAATTTTCGTGGATTTTGTAAAACAGGCATTTTCGAGGATACATATTTTCGTGGACAAAGGCATTGCCTATACACATGTATGTCGTATTTCGTAATTCAATGAACACTTAATTTCGTGGATCGGCTCAACAACGAAATCCACGAAAATTGCTGCTCAACGAATATTGATGAAACCACAGTAACAGTAATGGTGAAACTCATTCATACAATAGAAGATAACGAACATTCACTACTTTCGGCATGTCTGAATCAACAGTTTTTAAACTTGATGATATTTAATTCATCTTTCTTTTGTTTATCGAAAGAATTCAAGCAATGTTAAAATCAGAAATAACGATGGGCATTTAGATACAAACCTGGAATGGACGACATTTCTTCGTTGTTAGTATTTTTCAATCTTTGTTCCTAAAAAAGATATTATCACTTCAACAGGTGTAGCATATTTTGCGTATAAAAATCTAGAAAATGAAAGATGCCTACAATTCCTTTTATCTGGAATATTTTCAACATCATTTCAAGTAGAAAGCCATGGAAATATTTTATTTTTACATAAATTTGCTTAAGCCTTCAATACGGGGGGGGGGGGTTGAAATTCATTTTGACTTCATAATATCTCTAGCACCACAAAATCAGTCTAGTGTCATAAAGGGAATAGCTGTCTTGTAATTTGGTATTTGCGATCGTTCATGCTTATTTAACGGTCGCACACTGAGTTTTAATCAGCACTAACCGTAGCAACTACCACATTAGAAGATAATTATTCCCATTTTAATACAATAAATGCATTTTCTTTATTGTCATCTAGATTTCTTTAGACATGAAATACGTCATTGAGCGTTGAAATTTAACGTCGCTCTATTATGACGTCACAATGAAAAGTTTTCGCTCTCGTTAATGTTCGTTTTATTGCTTTAAACACAAACATCAGTGCATTACACAATCAACAAGCAAATTTAAAGAATTGTGGTCCCCCGCTTTCGGTGTCTTTGTGGGTGGGTTGTAATTTTTTAAGACATATTGTGTCAAATCTTGTCAAAGGTAATGCACATGTGAAATATGAAATTCATAGCTCCACTTAATCAAAAGTTATGAGCAAGGTTGAAGTTTTTGTGACAGACAGACTGACTGACAGACTGACAGACTGACAGACGAATAAGAATTAATGTTCCCTCGCTTTCGCGAAGCGGGGGACAAAAATGTTTTACACAACAGTACATAAGAATTACTAGATCTTGACAATCTTTTTGCTGCCGTACATATTTTTGTTTCAAATTACCTACAGTGACCAGAAAATTTTCTATTAGGTTAAATCTATGAGGTAATTTCACAGTGACGTCAAAAACAATGTAGTTAAACCAAGTGAAAAAAAAAACAAGTACAGAAAATAGTGATTTCCATACGAACAGGACCCTTCAAGTATTTTATTTACGTAACACGCAAAATTTATGCTCATATGGCATATGATGCACTTATGTTTAGCAGAAAAAGAAAGTTGGTTTAGTTTTTTTAAACAAGCAAAATAATTTTATGTAACATCAAAAACACATGGGTCAAATATATACTGCATAATAATGAACGCAATACGAGTAAAATAAAAAAAAAAAATACAAACTTATAGTGTTATTGAAAGACAGTTATGCAAAATAATATATGAAGATTTTATTTTATTCATTCATAATTCTATCGGATTTAAAAAAAGCTTTTTTCTATTCATGTATTTTATGTGTATTTTTAAATACCTAAGATAATATCATAAAATGCACCACAGTCCTGTAAGATTGCTTTTATTTAAGTTGGAGATGGGTATTTAAAAAAAAATTGCCCCCCTCTCTATAAAAAAAAAACAACAACAACAAACAATTTTGAATGGTTTTGATAGTTCAAACTATAAAAAATCCTATTGTAGTGTGGGGTATGGTGTGGTTGGGTATTGTAGGTGTAGGTTATTTATTTTCTTTTTTACTTTTTTGCATTTTTTTCTTTCTTTGAAGAAAAAAAATAACCTTGAACATACCAGTGCTTGAAGTTACAACAACAACAAAGACGGAGGATGGGCAACCGGCATCTTCTACAGTATTTCAAGATGTAATGTTAAACAAATTAAACTCAGAGTACCCCCTCGCTAAACGGGCCTTTGCACACAATCATTTCAAACATTTTAGATATTGACAGCATTTATTGTGCAATTCTACAACTGTAATGACAAGGTTGATAATTAACAGACTCAAATGATATATTGTAAAAGCACAAATATTCGTGGGGGATTAAATTTCGTTTATTTCGTTGTTAACAATATTCAACGAAAATTAAATCCCACACGAAATTTTATATGACTATATATTGAATAGGGTTTCTTTCAAAACAACGAAATTAAATGCCCACGAAACTATTTTTCATGACAAAACAACGAAATTTTATGCCCACGAAAATTTGTGCTTCTACGGTATTAAGTTAATTATGATTATGATTTTTTTACAATTAAATCGAACATGTGATGAATATTTGAGCAATGGGAAACGTTAAATGACCTCTCGTATTCTTTTGAAATCGCTTGTATAGCTGTTAGAACATTAATTATATATTATTACGGTTAAAGTTTGGTAGGAAATTGGGGATATGGGGATATTTTCCTTGGGGTTGCGGGTTGAAGGTACATTCCTTAAGGACGACGTTTACTTAGGTTTCAGAAAACAGGAAGAAAATTTTATAAAGTATAATATGTTTCATCAAAAATTGTTATAAATGGATAAAATAACTAAGATTTAATTTAATCTAAACTAAAAAATTATACGTAGAAAATGAACCTGAACAAATATCAATATTTTTGTACATGTAACGCAGAGGAAATTCTGGCTAAATTTTGAATTTTTCATTTTTGTCAAAATTTATTATTTTTACAATATCATTTACAATGTAAAAATTACATGTATTTTTATATATCATTTTCCAAAAATTTATATGTGTGAGAGCTCATATTTAAATTATTTCAAATAATTTGATGCTATGAAAAAAAATAAATAAAAAAAAAATATGAACAAAAACAATTTTATATCCCAGCCCAATGAAACGCTAAAATATGATATTTCATTTCTTATATTTATATTTTCAATATTATGGATAAAAATGCACTTTTTAGACTTCGTGATGGAAATGCAACAAATGTATCTACAACGTCATGTGACGTCACAATCTTTTTTTTCTTTTAAACATTTATTTCCACAACATACAACAAATTTTGAGGTAAAACTTCCTCAAAAGCCCTCGGTTAATACCTCACCAGGGGTGCCAGGAGCTCCCTGGATCGGTATATATTTTTTTAATACAATGTTCAATTTACAAAAGTTTACACAATCGAAACAATTTATAATAAAAAAAATCAACATCATAATGGTTATTCATCATTGCTGTTATTTCATTTGTACAATTATTCATAGATATTTCATTGAAAAATATTACATATTAAATAAATATATGCATATAGATAAAATATCTATTAAATTACAAAGTACAGGTTTGTATATCATGACTTTTTAGATATCGTATAGATATATCATTGAAAAATATTACATATTAAATAAATAGATGCATATGGATAAAATATTTATTTAATTACAAAGTACAGGTTTGTATATCATGACTTTTTAGATATCGTGCTTTATTTATATGTACATTTGTGTAAATAATTAGTTTTTGACTAATATAACAAGGAAAAAAAAAATAAAAAATAAAAAAAAAAAAAGATAAATTTCATTTTCAAAATGGTTCTTAAAAATATTCCGTATTTTGCTCTCTTGTTGATTCAAATTTTACAAAGCACATTTAATATCCGGTTACACCTTGTACATAAACATGTTGGTTATCTTTGTTTTTTTTCTCTTGACATTCATGTAATGTGTATGAAAATTTAACTTTTCTGCTTATGAAATCCGTGTAAAACATGGAAGTCCCATTTCGCCTTCCAAAGTCCATATTTGACCCCCATATGTTTACATGCTTCTTCGATCAGGCTACCCAAGAAGCATTGGATTTCAAAAGTATTTATATTAAGAACAATAGGAATCGTACACTAGGAAAATATACTCTTTTATCTTAACATTACATAAGTCTCTCAACATTTCGACACATTTCAGCTAGCTTCAAATTTTTATATGACATTTTTATAATAATACAATATAACAATAATTTGTTCTTAACAAATTTCATCAAATTATCTGTAAGACATGGTTCACAATTTACACGACATTTCATTTTATATTTAAATATTTTTCAGCGCTATATAAGAAATGAGTATGTTCATTATTTCAGATAATTGAGTTTCTTAAAAAATCCCAACTACTATATTTTTCCACCCAATATTGAAGTTTAATGATTTGCTGACTATTTCCCATATGTTTGAAGAATCATTGAACCGATATAAGAGATGTTCTATGTTTTCAATTTCCCCACACTTGTTACAAAATTTGTGCACATCAACATTCCATTTACTAACATTCAAATTATTATTTAGCAGTATATGTAATAGTTTATAATTAAAATCAGCAAGTTGTTTTTCAAATATTTTAGTAATTTTCATATGAAACATTTTTGGCCATATTGATCTAGGAATATCAAATAGGTCTGTCCAGTATTTTACAGTTATAGGTCGGTGAAATTTCTTTGTTCTCAATATGTTGTAGAAAAAGGAGGATTTCTGACTCTCCACATTACAATAAACATCACCATAAAATAAAACAAAGTGATAATTTTTAATGTTGACATACTGAGCTTTTCTACATTCAAAGATTTTTGCATACTTATTAAACACAGTTTTCACTATTAAATATTCACAGAAGATGTTTCTTTTATCTATATTTTTTTTTCTAAAAAGTATGAAATATCCTGTAGTATTCCATTTATATCAAAAAGATCTTTTGTGTATAACACACCTGATTTTATCCAGTTTGATAGGAATATATGTTTGTGTGTTTATGCATAAATAATGTATTTTTCCGAATTGGTAATGACAAAAACTCGTCAGTGGACATTTTTTCACATCTTTTTGTTTTTTGCATTTATTGAATGCACAGAGTGCTTGTTTATAGAAACGAGGTAGCAAGTTTAATTCATGATAATCTGTAATATCCTGTAAATTTGTTTTGAGTAAATAGTCAAGAGTTAAATTCTCTTTGCTGAGAATATTTTAGATAAAAGACACTAAACTAGAGTTAGAGTTAGTGTTAGAGTTGAGAATTCTTGGAATCCAAGAAGCTTTCGCAGAGAGAAATTTAGTTTCAACATCAAAAATATTAATACCACCCTCCTCCTCTTTTTCTATAAGGGTATTCCTTTTAATCCTATCTTTAGCATTCCATATAAAGTTATAAATTATTTTATTGATTTGTTTGAAATATTCCTCAGGGGGATTTGGCAGAATACTAGCTACATATTGAAATTTAGAAATAATGAGATTATTTACAATTTCTTTCTTACCGAAAATAGTTAGTTTTCTTTTTTTCCCATGCTTTTACAGTGTCAACAATCTTATTTATTCTTTCATTTCAATTTTTTTCCTCACAAAGGTTCTTGTTATATCCTATATAGATTCCAAGTGTTTTTACTGGATCATTTGTTACATTTATTCCATATAAATTTCTACACGTGTCTTTTAAAGGTCTTAGGAGTATACATTTAGATTTATGCAAGTTTAGTTTAAGACCAGCAAGGATAGAGAAATTATTTATAATTTCTATCACATGTTTTACAGACACTAAGTCTTTTAGAGGGTTCGTTGAATCATCAGCATGTTGTAACATTTTATTTTCACATTGATCATTTACTTGAAACCCTTTTACTTGTTCTGACTTATCTATTCTGATTGACAAGATTTCAGTGGCAAGTATGAATAACAATGCAGAAAGGGGAGATCCTTGTCTGAAGCCTCTTGTCATTCTACAAGTTTTTGAAATAAAACCATTATTCTTTACTCTAAAGGTAGGCTTATTGTATAAAATTGAAATCCATTTGATAAAATTTAGACCAAAATTAAATTCTTCTTATGCTTGTATCATAAATTCCCATTCAACAGTATCAAACACTTTTTCAAAATCTAAAAAGAATAAAAAGCCATTCTCTTTTTCATTTTCATAATAGTCAAAGATATCTTGAATTAGACGTGCATTATTTCCTATATATCGAATCATGAAAGTAATCTTTTATTTCATTCCAAAATATTTTGTAAAATTCGACTGGTATGCCATCTAGACCAGGTGATTTATTGTTATCCATATTTTTAATAGCACTTCACATTTTCTTAGGGTAGGAAATTCCTCACATATGTTTTGTTGTTCTGTGCCTAATTTTGTTTTTAATTTAGTATTCCGTAAATAATTTCTTATATCTTCAGATTTAGGGTTTTGTGATGTGTACAGTTTTTCATAGAATTTACATAATTGCCCCAAGGTATCATTACTACTAAAGAAAGTTTGGTTATCTTGGTCAATTTTTTCAATAACATTACTTTTTGATGCTTATTTTCTAGTTTTAAGAAATAAGAAGAGCATTTCTCTCCACACTTAACCCAGTTTGCCCTAGATCTAATGTATGCTCCTTCTAATTTTTTATCATATATTTGTTGTAATTCTCTCTCTAGCTTATATTTTTCTTGATTGTTTATTTCATGAAAAGGTCTATTTTCAATATTTGTAATTCTGTTTTCAATTTCTTTTACTCTCTGTTTAGTATTCTTACTTTTGGTTTTGGAGTAAGTTTTAGAAAACTCTTTAACAGTAAGTTTAACCATCTCCCATCTTTCTTGTGGACATTTTATATTTCTAAAATCAAGTTCTTTATTTTTTAAAATGTCTTTTAATTTTGTACAAAAGTCTTCCTTTACTAAATATGAAGTGTTCATTTTCCAGCAGCCACAACCTCTCTTGTTTTTCTGAAGAATAAAGTCTATATTTAACCCTAGATGATCACTCATTCTATTATTATTTAGTTTAGGACACTTTTTTAAAGAAAAACAGTCTACAGAAAATGGAAATTTTTCTGCAAATATAATATAGTCTATTCTGCTACTTGGAGTATTGTTTGCATTGCACCAAGTAAAACCAGATCTATTTTCATGCATTTTTTTCCAGCCATCTTTCAGTTTCAATTGTTTTATTAAAGAGTTTAATTGTGTTTTGCTTGAATCGGTATTCGGATTATAGTTGCCAATATTACAATTTAATTGCCATTCTCTGTAACCACTTAAACTTCGTTGCCACGCATGGTCACCGATTTTGATGAAACTTAACCCATGCTTAGTACTTGACACCAGAAACAAATGTCGAACAAAATTTCGTTGCTATGTGTCTCGGTTGCTATGGCAACAGCCGGAAAAGTTTGAAAAATTGAGATTTTCAGCCACTTTAAATCTTGACTGTGGCTTAATAAAAACTACAAAAAGCAAACAAACCATTCTCACAAACACAAGACACCTTGATGTCATTTTAACTGTAAAGAAACTGTTTAGAATATATGTCTAAGCAAGTGGTAACCAAGGTTACATTTGGAATACATTTAAAATGCTGAAATATGCTGAAAAACACTCCGTATTTACTAAAGGTAGGTGTTACATGCTCAAACTCAATCAACAACTTAAGAAAAACAATAAAAATGTTTGACCTTAAGTATATAAGTATAAGCAATATTATTCTATAAATAACTTTTCTGGTTGCCATGGCAACACAGTGTAACCATGCAAAACCAGTAACTAAGATTCGGTTAATGCTACTGTCTTGAGGAAAAACATGAAAACTCAAGACTGGCAAGTATGCATCATTAGGACCTTGCAACACCAAAACCATAAGAAAAATTGGGTATAATTGCTACATTGCAGTGTTACCATGGAAACAAATTACCAGTGCTTAAAAGTGAATTATTTTTCGCTGCATTAAGAATTAAATTGCCATATAATTAGGAAACAAATTAAAGGACTCAGCTTGAATAGTACTTATCTGTTAGAACTGAAGTTGAATATCATATATTGATAAAATTCGATGAAGAAGACAACACTGTTGCTATGGTTACCAAGAAGGGAAAATGTTCGATTTTGTGAACTTTATATCAATATTAAACCCTGTGTGCCAACTTCTTGCATCCACTTAGAGATTGGACGATGGTCAAAATTAAAAGTCAGATTAGCTGTTAATAAATATCAATCATAAAAGTTTTGGGAATCTACATTAAAAGGTACGTATCCAAGGAAAGAAAATATTTTTCGGGTTTTTAAGAATATATTTTCTGCTTATTTCCATAGCAACGCTCTATTTATAGAATGTAATCTGAATTTTTTTTCAAATGGGAAAACTAGGAGCACACCAACATCTTTAAAAATTGATCATTTATTATGAGGAAATGTGCTTTTTTAAAAGATAGGATCAAATTTAAACATACAGATTGTTACTTTGAAGGCTCTCTGTGGTATAAAAACCTTGGCAACCATTGCCAACCAAAATGAAATATCATATTTTGTTAATGGTATATGTTTCAAGGTACTTTTTTCTATTACTAAATCACATTTCATCTCATAATTGCTTTTTATTTTACCTGTATGACTTTATAAAATTCAATGAATATTTTTTTTACTTTTTAATACTTTGTTCCCATAGTAACGTATTTAATAGTTGATTTACCAAACATGTTTATCATGCATTTCAGACATCTAACCTTCAACTTTTGGAAACAGTCATTGCCAATTGTTTGCTTTGCCGCAAATGTTAACTATGGGGCTCTAAACATGTTAAAAAATGCCATTTTTCGAAATTTAATACATGTTGCCATGGTAACTATAAAACATAGCAACCAATTTTTGCCTGATTTCAGTTTAGGGTATCAATGACTTTTATCGTAGAGAGTTTGGAGAAATTCTGAGACTATGCGTGCCACAGCTCCTATATAAAATTTCAAGTCGTTACAGAGAATGGCTCTTTAAATCTCCACATACAATCAAGTTCTCAAGACTCTTAACATTTTTTCTTACCTAAGACTTTGTTGTAATATTAAATTCCTTTCCATCGGATACATTTTTTGGTGCGTAGATTTGCTATTGAAAAAATTATATCATTAATTTTAAGATTTATCAAAATTTTCCTTCCGTCAGAAGATCTGTGATAGTTAATCAATTCAAATCGGTGATTTCTTTCTGTGACACCCGAGCAGCTTTGTTATTTGGTTGCCTCGGGAGGGACCAACTTCTTGGTTTGCGACGGTAATGTTTTGCTACATCTTTGATTATAATGCCAAGCATGTTTTTGCCAGTCCAAGCTTCAGGATTTGTTTTCACAGTAGCTGAAACGTTGATACCAGTACCCCGGAAATCATCGTACGTAGCTTCCGCTGTAGAGCTTCTTGGAAAGGTTTTACTTGAGAGGCTTTGGCATCTATGATTGTTGACATAACCTCGATTTGTTCTTTTTTCCAGATTGTGACGTCAAAATCTGAACTTTCCAAATGGCTCGTGCAGTTTGCTTTCCATATGCAAGAAAATCTTATCATGTGACCAACTGCATGTCATTGAAAATTGAATTTCAATTTTATTATCATTGTCATAAAATTAAAGACATCAGCAAATGTAAATATATTAAAATCGAAATTTAACACAAGAATCATAGTTGCACAACGTGCAAAAGGCGGTTTTTCGTTCTTATCAGTGGAATATTTATTCATCTGAGTAAAGTGTTCCTTAATTTCAACAGACAAAATATTTTGCCTGCCCTCTCATTGTCATATATGCCATAATTCTTTCATTAATTTTAATGAAAAATAATCTAACACGAGAAGCAAGCGACAAATTCTGATCCTCCCCCATTTCGGCAATTTAAATCGAATATGCATGCCTAAAAAATACGCAGTACAGTTAAGGCTACACGTGAAAAAAAATATGGTGAGGGGTCATAATAAGGTATTACGTCCGCCCTTAATTATTCATATAGGAAAATAGAGCATACAATAACTATTTACCGATATTTCAAGAAAGTGTTACAAACGGCACTTTATTCACGTTTAAATTGATAATTATTAGTGATTTTTTTCTTATATAGAATAACATGTTTTTAAAATAATTATCTTTTTAATGTGCCGTTTAGCTGTATTCGGTTCAGCCAAGCGCTTGCACTCGATGACGCGGAATGTTGTTTACATATGAAAATGTGGTGATATACACTGAGATATACAATGGATTCAAATGAAATAAGCAGGCAATCTTTAAAGAGAATAGGGATAAAATAATGGATAATGCATTGTTTATCCCTTTTACGGGAATATTAAAACATTATGGAAGAATGAGACAATCTGAACCATCTCCACAGATCCATCACTGTACATTCAGCCCAGTTATGTATGCGCATGATGTACAATTTGCGAATATAAAAGACAAAATTACGAGTGTGCACATGTTCATTAAGATGTGTTATCACAGTCAGTAAACTGTACTGCAGTGCGTTGTGTGTACACACCCCATCCCCATACAAAGTTGCACACTTTTGTAATTAGAATTTTTAACTAACGATACATGTATACAGAGATCTTGTCAATTAGCTTATTTACTTTTAGACAAAATATGTAGTAATTCAGATCAGCGGTAATATAAAATCAAAATAAATTAAATTTGATATATATTCATTTTACTCCATGATTTACTAAACATGTTATTTTTTTTCTCTTTTTTCCATATAAACATGTTACATAATATCAAATTTAAACTGTACCATTCTGTTCAAAACATAAAACCTCCACTTTTGATCTACGATTGTAAATTTATAGAATTAATAAATGAAAGGGGAATAAACTAATGTTCTTAGTTTGATTACCTGTCAAGTCAAGTAAACTCTGTAATTATACATAATTATTTTCAAAACATATATAATACATGGGTGCGTATCATAATCGCAACACTTTTTAAATTTTCATTATCGCTACATAGTCATTACCGTTACAAAAAACCTTTCATTACCGCTACATAAAAAAAAATATACATTACCGCTACATTGTGTACAGTACAACCTATAAATGCATAAGACCCGTTTCCCCTGCTCATCACGGGCAGGGACGTAGCAACAGGTGGGACCGGGGGGGGGGGGCGCTGGTCCCCCACTTTTTTTCCCAACCATACTTATACTATAGGAAATGTTTATTGAAAACCTGGTTGCCCCCCCCCCCCCCCCCCCCGCCAGTCTTAGACTTTGAGTTAATCACCGAAGATGTAGTATTAGACTTGGTACTAAAAGAAGTTGACACTGATCCCACCCCATGAAATAGGATTTTCGTCTTTGGGGGGCAACTTTTTTTTTTTTTTGCTTGTCAACTTTTTCAGGTAAGTAAAAAAAAAAAAAAATTCTGGGCTGGCCCCCCACTTTGAAAAACGATGCTACGCCACTGCCGGGGATGTGAAAGAGGACTTTGAGCAGGATTATTTTTTTTTTTTTGATACTTAAAATCAATTTTATTTCATAAAACACAAAAAATAATTAAAATCAAGCACTGTTCATATATAAAATTTTAAGTTTTGTCAAATGTTTTTACACTATCACTAAAGCCTTGAAAGTCATTTGCTTGAAATATTGAACTATATTTTTTGGTGCATTCGGGGTGGCGATGGGGTGTGACTCGGTTTGGCAGCACAGAAGTGGGAAAAACACCATATCGGTGTGTACACCTGAATTTTTTTCATATGTTCAGATGTTTCAGATCAGAAAATTGTATGCTACGGAAGAGAACAAATATCAACGTACACCTGACTGTTTAAAGAAGCCTTTGAAGATGCTCCGTTTTTTCTCAAACACTCCTCTTTGCTTTTCGGGGTATTATTGTTTCGGACTTCTGACTTAATATTCTGTTTCAAAATTGAATGTTTATTGCGTAAAGTTGTCCGAAGCAAGTTATGGTTAACTTGCCCTACGCAGAAAAAAATTTAAAATTCATTTTAGAACAGCATGGTCATATGCCTAACCTTAATTGATATAGAGGCGTCTCAGGTAGTATAAAATTCAACCCCCCACCCCCCACACACACTCATCAATGTAAACTTTAAATGCAGAACTCATTTGGCAACGTAGCGAAGGTAAAATTTTCACAAATGTTGGTACCCAAAGTAAGACTTTCTCACATGAAACACAAATGTATATGAAATATAAAACCCTAGCATCACATCATAAACATTTAAGGCCAAGGTTACATTTTTTAAAGGTATGTCAAACTCCGGGGTCAATGTTATAGGGTCACGATTATTGGTTTTTAAAAAAAGGACTTGTTTCAAAATTTATTTATGGAAAAAATCAAAACCTTAGCCCTAACAGTTCAGATGTAATTGCCACATTTAAAGATTTTAATGAGTGCCTTGAACCCCAAGGTTAAGGTCAAAGGGTCAAAGTTGTTGGCATTCAATTAATGTACTTGTCATAAAGATTACATATGTGAAGTATGTAAGCCCTGTCCCTTATCGTTCAAAAGTTTAGACAAAGGTTAAAGTTTTTTCATGAAAGGCCAAGCTCTATGGTCAAGGTCAAAAAGTGAAATTAGATGATATCCTTTAGAATGTCTATCACAAAGAACATAGATGTTAGGTATGAAAGTGCTAGCAGTAATCGTTCAAAATTATCATCATTTTTTTTAAAACTCTAAGGTCATGTCGAATGATCAAAGTTGTTGATATTTATGAAAAGGTCTTGTCACAAGGGTTACAAATGTGAAGTATAAAAGCACTTACTTTTACCAATAAAAAGTTATGACCAAGGTTAAAGTTTTATAAAAGTAAGTAAATCTCTAATGTTTAATGTCAATGTTTTAAGAAAGCTTTTTGTATCCAATCAAAGATATTGTCACAAGAAATACATATGTGACGTATCAAAGTCCTAGCACCAACCCTCTAAAAGTTATGGCAGAAGGTAAAGTTTTGAATTTTGATGTAAAAGTAGTAAAAACTCCAAGACTGAGGTCAAATTTGGTGGTACCCAAAGAAAGTTCTTGTCTTATCAAGTAGGTAGTAGTATGATGGTCCAAAGTTGACTCATTGTTTGTAATACACCCTTAATGAAAATATCTTATCAAGTTGGTAGTGGTTTGTTGGTACAATGTTGGCTTGATGTTTGCAATACAACATTAATGAAAATATCTTTTCAAGTTGGAAGTATGTTGGCCGAACGTTGGTCCTATGTAGCACGAGTATTTCAAAAATGGGATATTTATATTGGGCCAACGTTGGCACAATTATTATACTGTAAACTAAATGTCAGTGTCAATTTTAGCTGTTGAGCTTTATGTTGGACCAAGGTTGATACCAAGTTCTTAAATCATTTGAACTAAATGTCGTATTTCTATAACAGTATTGCCTCATTGAACTGTTATGGCGCAAGCTTATTTGCCTGCATTACATTTAAAAAAAGATGCACATTGTGAAATTTCTATGTCCATGTTCTTTTGATTGGATGGCTGCCTTTGTTTAGATCTGATATTTTCCACATTTAAACTTTGAACATATGTGTTCATAGCACCAAATGTGTTTTATTCTATTTTTGAAGTTCATTAAGTTCATTTTCATTGGTCAATTACCGGTATGATACATGTACCTTAATACAGCGCAGTACTTCCACAACTAAATTTGTCGTGCTCGATGTAAATGAAAAAAGGAAGAAAAAATAACAAAATTTACCTGTTTACATTAGAAAACAAATGCGCATATTACAAAAAAATCAAAGAATTAGTGCATTTAAACTATATAATCAACAGAGCCCCGGCCCAACTCCAGACCTTTGGGCCATAAAATTCAAAATTTTGGAAGATACAGTCTTGCTCATCATGTATATACATTACATTTGTTTGTTTAATACCGAGGAGCACAGCCCAAGCATTAGAACCCCTGACTCTGGGGCCATGCATTTCCCAAATTTGGTAGAGGACTCAATACTAATTACCATCATACCATAGTTTGACTGTTTGACTGCAGGAGTACAGGGGTAAAGAAGGTTTTAAATGACTGCATTAATGTTAGTGTTTTCGACCCATGCCGTATGCCCTAGGTAAGCAGGCCTTAGGTGTCATATTTTTTACAATTTTTATTTCCCATCACCCATAGGTGTTATATATCAAAATTGGTTGAAATTGGTTTGGGAATTTAAGAGAAGACATTAAAATGCTCAAAAGTTTACGACTTATTGACGACAAACGACGTACATGTACGACGAACAACGGACGATGAAGAACGTACACAAATAGCAATAGGTCACCTTAGTGACGCAGGTGACCTTAAAATAAAACAAACGCTGTACAATTATTATGTACGTTATTATTTTAAACAGAGTAATACATATATCTCAGTTGATTCCATACGCCAGAGCATGCTCTACGTATGAACAATTTCGAAAACGAGGTAAATTATTGACAAGCAAGTTGATGAAACAAGAATTTCAGCTGTCTCGTTTAAAGTCATCATTTCGTATGTTCTCTGGTCAATACAATGACCTTGTCAGCCAATACAATTTATCATTGAGTCAAATGCTGATTGACGTTTTTCATACCGATTGTTAGTCCATTAATTATACACTGAATTGACGACGGATTTATTCCGTTATTTCCTGATCATGACAAGAAGCACACGGCGGGTGTGACCGGTCGGCAGGGGATGCTCACTCCTCCAAGGCACCTGATTCCATCTCTGATGTTTCGGAGGTCCGTGTTTGCTCTGCTCCTTATTTTATTGTTCAATGAGATTGAATAATGTTTGTTATCTCCATATCCTTATGTGAGGAAACAAACGTAGGTGAGAGTAAGTAATTAAAACTTTACGAAAGGTAACAAAACAATTATTTTCTTTATACTTCTGAAGCAATATACCTAGTTATCAATATTGGAATATCTTGCTTCTATTTTTGACTTGTTTCTATAAAAACATGGAATTTTTTATGTTGGTCCGATTTCTAGTGCTCTTACACATGTTCAATGTAAGATTCTTTGTAGTCCCATTTAGAACACCATTATGAAATAGAGTCTGATTTTATAAGAGAAGAATTTATGCCTTAAATGTAACGGTTTTGTGGCTTTGCACGCCGACTGACATTCTATAAGACCAATCTTGAGTCTTTGGAAAGAAATTATTTCAAAATAATAAAATTAGAACAAAACATTTTCTCATAAAAATGCATGCAGATCAATTGCCTTTTAAAATACTTTTTTAATCTAATATAACACTTAATTTCTGATGAAATAAGGGCTAGTAAAGTTCAAGGAAATCATGTAACATAGATATACATTAGAGACTTTTTGATCATAGATCCAGCCTTATCTTTAACAAAAGTAATCAAACGTGCATTTCTGTAAATTTTATTTATCTGTTCACTCACCTGTCTATCATGGGCCGATTGTGCTTCAAAAACCTGTATCCATTCTTTCACTTTGTTCAATTCTTGAGTTTTGTCTTCTTCTCTGGGTAGGACATTTTTAGTATTGAATGGGGAATCCCCTCCAGTTGGGTTATCTCTGGAACCGAGGCTTTCTTGACCTGCTGTGTACAAGATTAAATAAGAAATGTGTCTTATTTACGTTAAGTAATAATTTAAAAAATATGCAAACTTATTTACAAATTTATCTGTGCAAAAAAGTCAAATGTCATCTTAATAACAGTAATAAACTATGCACCATAAAATCATTTCATGATCAAACCTTTTATGATATCCATTAATATATGTTGTATCTCATATGATTTGTTGTTGGATATAATTTTTGTATAACGAGTTGTGTGTTCTGCATAAAAAACACACAACTCGTTATATAAAAATTATATCCAACGACAAATCATGTGAGATTCTTTTTATAACATGTTTTATACACCACATTCTTTGTTTACACTGTTTTTACGTAGGACTCCACTTTATTTTACTCCATCACTCTAACGCAAAACACATTATGACGTCACAACTGTGTGATACGAAAACCATATCACATGAGCCATATCAACGGGATGAAGGGTTAAACATGGGATAAAAGTATATATTATATTAGTTGAATGTTTACCATTGTAAACTGTGTTTTATCTTTGTTGTTTTTTATCTGTGTTCTTCTATTACCTTTACTAAGAGTATTCTCCATCTTGGTGTTGGTGGAATCCCCTAATTTGCTACGTTCCTTGGACACATTGGTAGACAGGTTCCTGTCAGGATTTCGTGTGGGTGCGGTTGGGGGCACCTTCTTTGTGGGGGAGACAGGTTTAGCAGGGACAGCTCGCTTGTCATTACCCTCCATCCAACTGTTACTGAAGGGTAAAAAATCATATTTTTCGAAATGTGGGTCAAATATCATATGGTTTACACTTAATACATGTATATAGGCATGGTTTTAGAAAGGTATGTATTTTGTTGATCACTCAACAAAAGTGCCATTTTTCTATAAGGCAATAAATACTCAACAGAAAAATGTTCCTGAGAACTGATTCAATGAATGCTTTGTCCAAAGGTAAATATTTATTGCTGTTTTGATAACAACTATCGTCAGATTTATTGTTAGGATTTACCTGGGTTTATCTATATTTTACCTCTGTATCACGAACAGGAACAATAAATCTTAAAGCCATATATGGCGTAACTGATAAAAAAAATATATTTTTGAAAAATACAAAATTAAGTAAAGAAATATAGTTGATACATTTAAATTAAAGCTTTTCATACAATTCTGAACACGTAGAAACGTAGTGTAATCGCTGTATCTCTGACAACGAAGTGCGAGCTCCATACGAACGTATGTGAAGACGCACATGATCGCAGCATGAACACGGTGATAGGAGACTGCGCTTCCAAAGAGACCTCGGGGAAATGTTGCGGAGTCCTTGGAGATGTCAATACTTTTCTATCGCGATTTACAGCGCTTGTAATGCGATTAATCGTCTTGTTTTTTTTTTACTGTGATTACACAGCGACAACACGTAGTTGCCATAGCGATCTTTGCGCTCCCTTAGTGTTACTACGTCGTCCCTTGGCAATCAGAATGCGCTTTCACGGCGTTGTTAGAGCGTTGTCAACCAGCTCACAAACGACAGTCAGAATTAAGAACGCATTGTGAACGTATTGTGAACTCAGCCAGCGCGGTGAAAACGCCGTGAACACGAGGTGAAAACTCCTAACACGCCGTGAAAACTCTGCAGAAGCGCAGTCAATCGAGGGATCTCCGTGGGAAAGCAGTAGAACGCCATGAGATAGCCGTAGAATGGCGTCCGTCGCCATAGGAACGCAGCGACATCTCCACATTGTGTAAATTTTACAGAAGTTTGTGCAATTTCCCTGCGATTCCACTGCGATTAAAAAAAATAACAATGACTCCAAGTGAACGCAGCTTGGTGTGACAAGGTCTTAATTGGCACAGAATAGTTTTAGTGACAGGGTACGGGATGATACCTGGTTGGTAAATTTCATATCTGGCGAAGCGTAGCCGAGTACCCTGTACCCAGTCCTGTACTCTGTCACTAAAAGTCTATGTAACTAATAATCCATGTTTATTTGTATCAGTGTTATGCATGTAAGTATCTGCATTTGCCTTTTTCTGCCAAGGTAACAAACGCTCTACATTCCCATTTTCCCGTTCGCTCACCGTTTGTTTACCGTTTGTCCATCGTGCGTTCACCGTTTGCTCTCCGTTCACAGTTTTGCGTTTAGCGTTCACCGTGCGCTCGCGTTCACAGTTCAGATACCGTTCACCGTTCTCTCTTCGTTCCGTTTACTATGCCTTCATCTTGCTTTCACTGTTCACTTATCGTTCAGTCTTCATAGTCATTTGGAACTCCAAAGTGAAAGCTAGGACTTTACTTTTTAATGGTAATAATTTACACCTTTTTTAAAATAAATAACCAATCATGATTGAAGAATAATTATTTAGTTACAAAAATTATCTACGATATTGTATTTCAATTATTTTCACTTATCTGTTACATTATCCACCAATAATACATTAAGTACATACATGCATGTAGAACAATTCTAAAATATTAAATTTAAACTTGGCAATGTACAAATTTTTCACGGACGGCAAAATTGTGTTGTTATGTAAAAGACGCCAAATCGTTAATAGATGAATAATAATCAAAGTATTTTACAAGACATCAATACACACAAAAAAAAATTTCTAACACGTATTAAAAAAATGCACAAAAACATATTAGAACTTCACATAGTTCCTAGAATTATGAAAAGTACTGCAGATATTCAGTTAATTAAATATCTTTAGAACTTATTAAATTGAATAAGCGAGATTTTAAATTTTAGAAAAGACCAACTGTTTAAAATGTAATACATTAGATTTTTTGTACTTTAAGTTAGAAAGGAAAACAAAATATGTTAACTAATATGTAATGTAACACAAGAAAATCAGTCTTAAAACAAACATAAAACAGTCATTAAAAATAGTATTTCAAAATATACATCTGCCGACAGTAGTATTTTAAATTGGCAAGGAATATGTTACAAATTCAATTTCTGTTTATGCAAAAATCAGATCTAGAAATGATAAGGAAAAATATTAAAACTCCTCAGAAATACTAAGTGACTCTTTGGCTTTGGCATGTTCGGTGAAACGAGATTTCCACACCTCCACTGTGTCGAATGATTTTTATTGTCAAGACAAGCAAGTGGACTTCCTGTGAACCATGTGAAGTTGAAGGTGGAAAATAAAAGCCAATGATTACTGTCAAATGGATTTGTTATTCTTAAAAAATTCATTACTTTTACTGGTTGGAAAATTTAAGAAAAATAATAGGATTTTTTATTTGATACAACAGATATCTGAGAATGTGGGCGGTCTCTCTCTCTCTCTCTCTCTCTCTCTCTCTCTCTCTCTCTCTCTCTCTCTCTCTCTCTCTCTCTCTTTAGTTGTTAAAATTCACTCTTTAACAAATAATTTTAATGCCTCTTTCCATCATCTTGTACGAGTAAAATCACAGACAGGAAATGTCTACAGAAACAAGTAGAAGCTAAAATGATTATCATAAAATAACAAAAATGACACATAATCATAAAATATTTTGCATTTCAATTTTAAACGTTTTTTTATGCAATACGTCAACAGACAATTGTGAATTTAAAAAAAAAATCCGTTATTTTACTCAGAATTGCCTTGGCACGGAAATACATGTATGGTTGTTTCACCTAGGTACAGTGTAATTAATTCATTCTATAAGTAGTAGTTTAATTTTCTAAAGTCCACATTATTTTGTTAGTTAAAAAATAAGAATATTTACTATATAAGTACGCATAGATTAATTTTTTATTTGAACTACTCGCGTTCCTTAACAAAAACACATGTTTGAAGACAATATTAAAATCGTGTTATTAAAATATCGATTTAAAACATAGGCATTAGCAGATTTTTTTTAAATTATTATTTATTTATCTATTTATCAATTGTTTGTTTTAATTTTAGTAGAATAATAGAATAATTTCAATGCAAGGAAAAGATCTGAGGCATTCCGAATGAATCGCTCATCTTGCATTCATCGTTCATTTTGCGCTAGCGTTCGCGCTGCGTTCGCGTTCTGCGTTCACTCACTGTTCACCGTTATCACTCTTTCACAAAGTTGCGTTCAGCGTTCGCACATCGTTCACTCACCGTTCAGGTGGGAACGTAGAGCGTTTCAGGGACTTTAATAACATTGAAATAATTTTTCACTGAACAATACATTAATCTTTAAAAACGTTCTCGTGATGGTCTCACCGTATAAGATTTCAGAGTTAAATCAAGCTTAATTAAGAGGTCATGTCGGGCCGGTTAACCTAGGCATTGACATAATTTAGGTCTAGTTTGAAATCAATTCTTACATCTAGTTTTCCATATTGACATTAAAATTTTAAACTCCTATCAAAGGTATCAAAGTTCTATACCAATGTGATTAACACATATATCTTAGCCCAACTGCAGAATTTTATTCAATATGGCCGCCTCCCCAAAGCGAAAATGTTAAGAAATTACCGTAAGGAAGATTCACAGAAGTAACGGGTGAATGGACAGCAATAACGTGTTTGCACAGAGAGAGTCTGTCTCGAGTTGTTTCGATCCTAATGATTTTGGGGGAAAAAATTCTTATATTATCCGTCCTAATGGGTTTTTTTTTAAAATGAAATTGATCAATTTCATGATCTCCGACTATAATTGAATTAATTTAAAGTTTCAATGAAAAAATGTTTGTCTAAACACCCACTGTTAAAAATATATATTTATATTTTCATAAAACCAGTTTAAATCAGTTGAAGAAAACTGCAGGGGGTGAAAGTACCGGGGGACAGCAAACGGGGCGAAAAGATTTAGAGTTCAGGGGATTGGTTTGTCGTCAAAGAAGCGTAGGCCAGAGTTTTAAATGAATTGATCTTTGTCATTGTATACGATTCCACGAACCTCAATTCTGCATACAACAGCTATGAATATTTTCCACAATGATCACGCCTACTCTGGGGAAAGCTCTTGACTTTATGTTACAAGCATCAAGAGGATCGATGTAATTTGCAGGTTGGAAACAGACTGAAAAAAAGAGAAAAATCATAATTGTCTGCTGACAGAGAATTTTCATTCAAAAAATATTATTCCTGTTTTGCTTATATTCATTAAAGTATTTCTATCCATTTTTATCTATTTATTTTTTTTTAAAATTCTATTAAAGTATTTCTTCTAATTTATTGATATTGGAAATTCACTAGTTGTCCTACAGTACAGGCTTCGAGTTTTCCTCATCGCTGGGTGAAAAAAAACACCGTGTGAAAGGCTCTGAGTTACAACGTGTACAAGGTGTAGCACGGTGTATGTGGATTTGAAATATACAGGTAGGCAAACCGTGCCACACAGTGTCTAGAAAAATATTAGCTAATGTACTCCGTGTCGCACCGTGTCCAGTTAATTTCCTTACGTGTCGCACCCAGTTTCCAGAAAATTCTCCTCCAAGCTGCACCGTGTAAATAGTATTACAGACAAAATCGTTTGTTTCTGATAAAAAATTTAATAAAAATTTCGATGACAATTTATAACTTTGATTTATGTATATACTAGATAATCGTTTTAATCTACCAGATATTACCTAACAAAAGAAATACTGTAGTATACTATAGTTTACTATAATTAACTATAGTACCAAAGTTATAACTTTGGAACTTTCATTTACTATGGTGAAAACTTTGCAACTTTGATTTACTATAGTAAACTATAGTTTATTATAGTTAATTATTACCTAATCAAGTGAATTTTGTTGTTTCATTACAGATTTAATATTTTCATCTATTCTGGATGTGTTTTCAGTTTTCCTTATCTTTTCAAACCGATCTATTGACCGGTCAATAGAATGCGCGTTCTATTGACCGGTCAATAGAATGAGCGTTCTATTGACCGGTCAATAGAATGAGCGTTCTATTGATCGGTGACGTTTTTCGTCAAAAACGATCCGGGTTTCGAATTTAGTTGTTTCTAACACTGCACAGACATGGTAAACATGCAACCATCTTATTCGATCTTTCTGCTTTGGTTTTAAAAATTGTGTGCTTTCAATTGTCGGATATTTTATTTAATGAGAGTTACTTTTAATTAATACACTGTGGGATGTGGAGACTGGTCCTTCGGGTGAGACCTATCAACCGAGGTCCCGTGTAGCAGTAGGTGCTCTGCTGGCACGAAAAAGGTCCCTCTCCACCGGGAAGTGGTGGCGTCTCCATAAGAGTGAAAACTTTTCGAAAGGAATGTAAACAATAGTCTATACAATCAATCTTTAATTAATATTAAAGATGCACCATATCTAGGTAAAAATTAACAATATAGTACGGGAACCTTATGTACTGAATATACAATTGTGAACACTTAATACGGAAAATAAAATTAGGTAATAAAACAATTATTTAATGCCTGAACAGTCAATAGACCAGAAAATTTTTCCCTCGGTGCAGGGAACAGCTCAGTGTGTTCTATTGCCCTCGGCCGCTGGCCTCGGGCAATAAAACACACTGAGCTGTTCCCTGCACCTCGGGAAAAATATTCTGGTCTATTGACTGCTCAGGCATTTAATAATTGTATACTATAGTTTACTATAATTTACTATTGTTTACTATAGTTAAGTATAGATTACTATGGTATTTTTTGTTAGGGCTAGACTCTGAATGACACGCATGAGATCGGTAAAAAAAAGTTTAGTTTTAATTTGAATTAACTGTGTGTCTAGAATTTTACATTTTACCAAAATTATTCATTAACGTTACAAAATCAAAATGATGAATTTTATTTTAAACTAGAGGTAGTGTGAGCGATGAGCTCACTAAATGATACCCCCCGCCTCCCATATGGTTATAACTGGTGTAAAAGTTCATGTTTTCCTCAGGCTGGGAAACCCAAAAAATGTGTCGGATCACAAAGTAAAATAGGAGGTGCACAATGGCAATATATAATAAAGATTATGTGAAAGTTTCATTAAATTTCCTTCGGTGGTATGAGAGGAGTTGCGGATAAGAGATGGGTACCCCAAAGCGTAACAGACGGACGGACAGCTAGACGGACGGACGGACGGACAGACGTACAGACGGACGGAATTAACGATATTACTATATACCCTCCCGCTTTTCAAGCGGGGGGTATAATGAATAATTTAATCTCATGCATGTGCACATGTAACAAAGGAAGACGAAATGGGGTCGAGCCGAATTCGTGTCACATACACTGAATGTAGTATAAAACCCAAGCTGTATTATGTCATTATATTCCTAATGAAATGTATTAATTTTTTTTCATCTTGAATTATTTTGAATTTTTTGCGAAAATCATCGGCAGAAATACGAAATTAATGCAATGGTTTCCAAGCGTATTTCTCGTAAGAGCAAACATTATTTTCATAAACTATTGTTCACTACGTTATGTTTTTAAGAGCCATTCTCTATAAGCACCAAAATTTGATGGAAAGCCATAGTCACCGATTTTAATAAATTAATACATACTGCTAGTCAAGTGTACAGGTATATGTAAAAAGACGGGATACTGCTGTTTCCATTGAAACCAGCAAGTCATACTTTTGTCACATTTGCTATTATTTCCTCTATTATGTATGTGGTCGAAACTCAAGTTTACCTTAGAAAAATTGGAGGTGTGTTATTTAAAATAAAGAAAATAAAGCCTTGTTTTTCTGCTGTTTTTCAAAAGAAAAGTGCTAAATTTTATCAAGAGTTATTTCCCTTCGTGTAACTCTTTTGTGTTTCCTGTGAAAAAAGGAATGTTTTTTGCCAGCAGAAGACTTTTAGATTGGTTTGCTGCTTCGTTTTTACTACAAATTCCACTTGTCAGAAGATGTGTTTAACTTGAATTCAGTTGATATGAATAATAAGGACATAATACTAACAGAATGTGGTATTTTGTCGCCCAGTTCTGAAAAAAGGCAAATTTGTTCCACACATTTTTCTCTGCCGTTGAAACAAAACAATGACTGAGTGATGTACGAACACATGGATTTGCTCCCGGCGTGTTATGATTATTTATTTTAAAAGATCATATACCGTAATAAAAAAAACACTATTAGGTTTAGGTGTCAAATGTCATTTCTTATTTTAAAAAAATCGGGTGAATCATAATGCATTCTATGAAAAGCAGAAATCCACGAACCGATTCCAGTCAATGGTCAAAATACACAGAGGCTAGAGGACATGTTCTTCCTGGAACCTGTGGGTTCAAACAGTATGAAGATGGAAGAAAATCTAGCTTACAATCAAAACACAGATCAGGTTTGTAATTTATTATTCATTATGCAAGCTATCATGCAAAGTTTAAATTGTCAATTAGAATTTTTATAATAATAATAAACGGTTTAAAAGTAAATGGGGAACATATTGGAATAAAAATGTCTTTAATGAAAAAAAATATTACAAAACATCATTTGTAACAATGATTACAAGGTAACTGGTGCATACCTGGTCTATTGGAAATATAATAATCAAAAAACATTTTTGAATCCAATAAATGTATATAAACACAAGTAAATCTATCTTGAAATATTTCTGATGTTGTCATGGCAACGATTTTAAAAGTCAATTATTCTGGATTTAAGAAAAAACACGGTTCGCATTCAAAAGTCAGATCTTATGTATACCATAGATTGGAATAACATCAAATATTTACAAATTACATATAAAAACAGTTTTACTTTGATAATGGTGTTAGGTACTTCTATTTTTGCTTCATTAGCGATTTACAATCCCCATTGAACTCAAGAGATATAAGCAGTAAGCCATGATAGAATATCTTAGATAACCTCTTCAAAATGATTGGTATAATAATTTCCTATGACAACGCATATAACTTTTGATGTCTCTCCATGTCCACTTTTCAATATTTTTGAAATTGTTTCAGCCTAAAATCGTACATGATAGCAAATACATGGTAATAAGCTTCCCAAGTGAACTGAAGATTAATTAGAATTCCCGCTCCTGCCAAGTTAATTAAAAAACACCTCCTTTTTTCTGACTTTCTTGCAAATATTCATATATCTTTATCGATATAACTTCATATTTATATCTTCATATCGACAATACTATATTAACATAAATATATGTGTTTTGATCGATATTTGAAAACTACAGTGTAGTATAAAATATTTCAGTCGATAAAAGTTAAAACAATAAGATCTATTGAACAAAATATGTTGCCTTCTATTATGTAAATACACCTCAGTACAATTCAAAATATGTGCATAAATAAGGAGGTATAACACTTTATATGTTGATAAGTCGATAAAATATAAGACAATATACAAAGTTATAACACGACAAGTGTAGAGCCATTTACACTTCCGTAATAAGTAGCCTGATTTATATATACTTCAGTGTTGTTAAACTTCAGTCACGGTAGTGATCATATACATACAAAAAATGTGAAATGAAAAAAAATGCCAATGAATGATAACCATGGTAACCATTTCTACGTTGCTATCCTCTCCTAAAATGAAACATGTTCGTTCTTCCGATCATTAAGGGGGCCGACTATAGTTTCCATTGCGCAATATTTCGCGCATCATAGTAAAATGAAGCGTATTTACTGTTATAATGCAACTTTTTTCGTTTAATGATTAAAATTAATCAAAATTAAGAAATTATAGTTATAAAAATGTAATGAAAATTTGATATAACTGATTTTTAAACCGATTTTGCTATTGATGGGTAGGTTGACGTCGTTACAGTGTGTTTTTGACGTTATGATAATCTGAAGCTCTTAAAGAAAAAGGTAATAAAAACGTTATTCGAGAAAAAGTAATAAACATAGGCTCTTGAAATTTAAAATATGGAAACTTGAGAATATTTCCCTTATTTTTCATATGAATCCTTTGTGCCCGTCATATTTTGTAGTACTATATAAAAACAGTAGGATTCATTTTTTTGCATTTTGAGATGCCCCCTCTGGTAACAAGACGGTAGAATTTTGTGTTTCTTACATACATGTATATTGTATAACATAGTATTACTCATCAAATATTATAATTTCAACAAAAAGTCTATTGTAGTATTTGTATAATTTGCTTTAAAAGTGCTAAAAATGGGCATTTTCTTATGTAATCCTATAGTAAATGTACCTGTATTTTGAGACGGTCCCTCAAAAAATACATGGACGGTAGATATCCCCTAAACTTTGCATGTAAACTGAAATTAATGCAAGTTATATATGGTATAAAAATGAAGAGTTTCGCTATTGTAGTTTTCACACAATAATACTATAGTCGGCCCCCTTAAATTCGATTTGTCAACATATAAATGTCCTCAACAGAGGAAAACAAACTCTACAAAATATACCATCTTCAACATGTTCAATGTATAACAGAACTTTCCAATCTGTATCTGAGGTAATTCCGGAGTAGGGGAATTTTCATTTTGATATTTTTTGAGTTAGCTAAGACACAAATGTTTGAAACCTATATTAAATGACAGACCAAGGTATATTTATTTTGAATAAACAAGAAATTTTAAAAACCTTTCTTGGAATTCAAAGGTAATTATAATTGAAATATAGGAGAAATAGGTTTTTTATGCAAAAACATAAAATTTTGATATGTGTAGCCTTCAATCAGCTTCAAACACTTTAGGTAAAAGATTTAAATGCTTATTATTTTATTTATATAAGAATACGTTAAACAAATTATATAACTGAAAGTGTTTATATTTTAGGGAAATATGGGGGGGGGGTTTAAAAATGCTATATTTTACGAAATATAAGCTGTCCAAATGAATATATTTCCGTTAGTTCCAGTTGACATGGCAACAGACACCCCAAAACATAAAATAAGGTGTGTTTTTTTTCAGTTAGACACATGAGTACATTATATAAACAAAACATTACGTATATCAAGGACATTTGTTTTAACGTGACCCTTGAATTCCTTGATTTTTACAGAGAATGACTCTAATTAGGGAAAACTATCTTCTAATCTGGCCTTTGCGACTGTTAAGCGGAACCGGTAAAACAGATGTTTGCGACAGTTAAATCAGCATGAACGGTCGCAAATGCCAGATTCCAATTCTTATGTAATCTATGCATTCTATTTGGTGTTTACATCTTATTTTGTTCAGTTTTGTGACATGAGATACGTCATGAAACATTGTGTTTATGCGTCGCTCTATTATGACGTTTGTCATAATAGTATTTGTTTGTCTTAAAGATGAAGATTTGATTTTTTTAGTGATACCGATTGTTATTATCATGTTGTGATAAAAATACCCCGAGAATGGCCTCAAAGTAAAGTCATCGTATCCACATACATCGACCCCCTTTCTCTGGCTTCGGAAGCATACATCCCGCGCACAACATAGTACACCCCGCAGGTTGGGATATACACGGCGAATTTCATGATTGAATTAAATCATTAAATATGTTATTCTAAATACAAACTGTAAAAAAAGACATATCTTGATAAAATCATTTTTAATATGGTTGAAACCATCGCAACAGCAAACGGGGAGAAAAGACTCGGAGTTCCAAGGAGTGGTTTGTCCTCAAGGAAGACTAGAGTTTTAAATGAATTGATCCTTGTCATTGCAAACACTTATAAGTACCCCATTATGCATACAACAGCTATAAATATTTTCAATGAAAATCACGCCTATCCAAGGACAACACTTAATGGCTTGTAACAAGCAGCGAGAAGTTGTAATACGCATTTGGATACAGAATGAGGAACAAGAAGAAAATTATAATTGTCAGCTGAGAAAACTTTCAAAAATAATATTTAATGTTTACTCAAGCCCTAGAGGAGATTGAGTTAAACGATGCAATGTCATCTATTTACTCAGTTCAAAATCACTAAAATATATAATTTTTATAGATAAAAAAATTCAAGAAAGAAAAATGAAGCTTATCTTAAAAACGTATGTATATTCAAAGTTATTAAGTATTGAATGTCAGATTCTATTATTTGGCAAATGCACAATGGGTGAAGCTCCGCAGTTGCAACAGTTTCAATACAGAGATTTCGCACTTTCCTTTGCAAAGGAATCTTATGTAACGTATACAGTAGCCGACAAAGCATCCTTTGACAAGCGCACTGCAGACTCTGAAAGGTGACACAGGTTAACCAATCGTTAACAGATGCTACAAAGCATGGATGGGAAATATATAGCTTTGCCATCAAAATTTATATTGCTTCTTACGGTCCTGCAAATGGGGTATATTTTGAGTGAAATTAAATTAATAGCACAACTAGTGTGGTATTTTCTTAATAGCTTTGCTACCCATATTAGATATTTTTATGTTTATAAATCTGTTTGCAACAATTTTACACTAGGAAAATATTTTTCTCATTGTTTTAATTTTTTACAAATATTTTAGAGAAACTCCTTGCAGACACCATACTGTCTTTTTTGGCAGGGTGTTTTTTTTTTTATTTTTCTGATTTTTTTAATTAGTGGAAGCATAAATATATATTTACATTCAGTATAATTAGTGGAAGCATAAATATATATTTACATTCAGTATAATTTTCCTTATCAAATCTATTAGAAATCCACGACGTTCAAATTTCTATAACACATCCGAAACCTTGTCACCGCGCGTTAGAATACACAGTAGGAACTATATGCATTTTCAATACTCTTTAAACAGCAAAATGTAAAATGTTTTATTTCAATTTAATGAAAAACTGCAACCCTGAAAAATTAACGTAGAATTTAACGTAATGTGCGTTAAGAATTAATTTGTCACTTTTTTAATCGCAATGATTGTTTGCATAATTTAACTTTGCAACGTCATTAAACGTCATCTGACGTCACAAACGGCTCTTACGTCTTTTAACCACGTTAGTTTTGAACGGCGCTAAATTCACATTAAATGTTAACGAGAAAAGCAATTATGAAGAAGGAAAATTAGAGAATGTAAATATAAGCATTAAATTCATATTTTTGGCTGTCTTCGGTCCTATAACACACCTGGCCGTGCCGACAAATTTCTCATACCGCGCTAACGCGCGGTATTCAATTTGTCGGCACGGCCAGGTGTGTTATAGGACCGAAGACAGCCAAAAATATGAATCCAATGCTTAAATAAAAGCAAAGAAAAAAATTGAAGTTTACTCCTCAAAAAATGTATGGGCATGATTTTCAATTTTTCTTTACAATTTACAAGCTACAATTAACATTGTACTTATTTATGAATTATGACATTTAATTCTCTATATTTTGCAAGAGTATCATAAAAATAAATCAACTACATCATTCACATGTTTTGAAAAGTAAAATTGTACTTTTATTTGATGGTGCGTAAGCAATTTTGTCTTGTGTATATGTTATTTGGGTACACGTATAAGTGGTACACATCATTTAATAGGCTGGTCAACAATAACCCTAATTTCAACCTATATAATTTAAAAAAATAATAAATGAAATGTGTATACAAAAATTGCATTATGAAGCCTTCTATCAATTTACAATACAATAGCATAAACCATTGTTCGAAGAAAGGTACATGTAGGTGCTTTCGTGCCGATAATAAATTGAGTCTTTTTCATGTGAAATGTGTATGCATAGTTTTAGACAGCAGTACAAGGTTAGGGTGTACAATTGTTATTTTAGCTGTAAATAACATCAAAAAAGATTTTTAATGTACAAGCAAACATCAAAACATTTGCACGGTATTCGTACTTTCGAGGCAACTATTAATCATCTAAAATAATTCTAATATTTAAAGTAAGCATAAAGCAATGTCTTTTGAATGTAATCTTTCAATTTCGGATTTATAAACTGAAAAGGTTTCCTGTTACGGTGAAAATTATGCAGTTAACCAACGAAAACCACTTGTAACCATTGAATCGTAAACACATAGTAGATTGTCATGCTTTTGGACTCATTCACCTTATTGGAGTACGGGTGTGACGAAGTGTCGTCACGTTTTGAAAATGGTCTTCAATGTAAGGTAGTGGTGTCGACCTGTTTAAGACGAGAATCTTTACTGTAGGCATGCCAAACTCCGGAATATACAAAAATAAAATTTTACAATATTGATGGTATAAATAAATTTATACTTTACATAAATATAATTAGTAATTGAAATGTTTGCTTGATCAAGAATTTTTTTTTTAGGAATAGCAATTTTTCACTACATAACCGACGGAGGTTTAACCCTACAACTTTTAAACACCAAAAGTCTGACACTAAAGCGACACATTTGATAGATGCGGGTGAGGCACCCTTGCTAATCATTAATAACCTCATTATCTTTTCTGTTTTCTTTTCTAGTTATATTCATTATTCACCTGCTAATGGTGATTATGGTTCCATGCTTATTTGCTTTTAGTATCTTTGAAGTTAAATAGAGGCACGTTAAGCTCGAATATGTTGAGGTTACAGGGATACAATAGCCATCATTAAAAGGGACCATTTAGAAATTACTATAGGTTTTATTTCGACTTTGTGAAAAAATATAACCTACTGGATCGGATCATGATGCCAGCATAACTTTTAAAAAGGTATGCAGGATCAGAGCACATCCTTAATAATCAAGAGAACTACATGAATCTGAGATGCAGACTTGTTTCATTTAAGAAATCGTTATTTTATAGTGTAGAATGATAAAATAAATTAAAAAGTATTAACAAAATGTAACTTTATTAGTTTTGAAGAGCGATATAAAAAAAATAGACCTTTGTTTTATTTTTATGATGAAGTAATAACATTATCATTAAAATATTGTATCATTGAACAATATAATGCAGCAACGTTGTCGCACTGCCCTCGTTGTCTAGAATATTAATGTTAAATCAAACTAAATCAAAGGATCCTGTAAGACCTATTAATTGCTGTTGACAAAGAGCTATTGACATTCTAAGTCTAGTTTCAAATCAAAACTTACATTTATTTCGTCCACATCAACAGTAGAATTTCAAACTCCTTTCCAAATCATTGAAGCTCTATTCAAAACTGATTTCTCACTGGAGTGACATATCAATTATATCCTATCTGAAAATTTTCATCAACATGGCCGACTCCCCTAAGGAAAATGTTAAGGAATTTCCTTTCAGAAGATTCTCAGAAGTAACGGGTGATTTGACACCAATTACGTGTTCACGCTGAAAGGGTCTGCTTTAAGTTATTTCATTCCCATCTTAAATGTGATAGGAAATAAAGCGCATACGATTTATGCATGTGTCAATTTTGGTAATTTATTTTTTATGACAAATGGCACCTGCCATGAACAAGTCTGCGATGGGAAATATTTTTGATATTTCCAAATTAATTGATCTAAATGTACAGTGTGTACTTTGTGACACAAATATTGTAAGATAAATTTGAGTAAAAGATTGAGTTTCTTATATCTTAAATCATTCATTTTAATTCTTAAAATATGTAACCTTAACGTATTTAAGGACATTGGCAAGGTTCCTGGCTTTAGTGTAGAATTTTTGAAGAATTCTTGAGCAGGTATAATGGTATGAAGCGTTTTATATTCTGGTATATTTAACCCACCAAGCCACCCTCCCTTTTAAGATTTTGTCAAATCAATGTTTTTACAGTTCTCAATGCATTTCCTATGTAAAATGTTCATAAAAAGTACCTACATAATTTTTTACCATAATTTTTTTCCAAAATCCATTTATTTCAGAATGTTTATGAAATATATACATTATTGTATCCTCATTTTGAATGATATCTAGATACCATGACTGAAAATGTAAATTTAGAAACATGACACAGATCTGCCAACACTGTTCTTTATTTTAGAGTTACTTCCCTTAACATCTAATTTGTATGAATTCATAAACTGCTCAACTATTTCCGTTAATTATGTAATTTACCTTATTGGAAACAAATTATCATAAAACATTGGTGTGGATTTGTTTTTAATAAATGTTTGCAGTTACTAAATGTTGCTACCTTAGCACGATCTTATACTAGCAATTGACACATCTTTGTCCAGTATGAGTATAACCACGGTAAATCAAATTACAGCCTGATGAACACTGTTTACTGCCTGTCCCTGAATATAATATACAACAAATCAATCACCGCTTTTCGTTCTTGCTGTAGAGATGATTCTACCCGTTGAACAGGTGTTGTAGGGAGCACGTGCGTTTTTGTTTACTTTTACATGTTTTATAAAATACGCTTTGTTGGTTTTCATTTTGTATCTAGAATTTTTCTATTGTGCGACGGAAAAGGGCGAGGTGATCCGATGAGTTTTATAATAGAAAAAACCCATGATATAAATTCTTTTTCTCCGAAAAACCGTGACTTGCCAATGTCCTTAAGTAATTTTTTGAGAAATAAAGTTTGCTTTGTACATTTATCTCCATATTTTTTTTTCTAACACAGAAATTTTTATGAGGTACTTATCAATTTCATGATCGCTAACTATGATTGAATAAAATTGAAGTTCTCATATGTTAATTTTAATACCGACTGTTAAAAATATATATATATATCCTCATGAAATCATTTCTATATTTTTGAAGAAAACAGCATGGGGTAATACCATCGGGGGCGAACAGCTTAGGGGCGAAAATATTTAGAGTTCAGAGAATTTTAGTGTACAATGTGATATGTTGTCGGTATTTCCAAATTAATTGACCTACTTATTTATACAATACAATGTAAGATAAATTTCAGTAAAAGATTCAGACCATATATATTACATATAACTTAAGGTATTGTAAAAATTTTTGGAAAAAAAATTCTTATATTATCCGTCCTAATGATCTCCGACTATAATGGAATTAATTAAAGTTTCAATGAAAAAAAAATGTTTGTCTAAACACCCACTGTTAAAAATATACATTTATATCTTCATAAAACCAGTTTAAATCAGTTTGAAGAAAATTGAAGGGGGTGAAACTACCGGGGGCAAACAGCAAACGGGGCGAAAAGATTTAGAGTTCAGAGGATTGGTTTGTCGTCAGGGAAGCGTAGTCTAGGCGCTGGTATTAAGATAAGTCATCAATTACCATTGAACTATTCTTTGTATTAAACAAAGATTTTATGACCATTTTTTAGGTCTTCCGTCTTCAGCGGAAGACCTTACTGTTATTCTTAGGTTTCTTTTCCACTATTTTTCCTATTATTATTTTTTTCTTACCGATTTTGTGCATGCGAGTTCTCGGAAATGGCTCGATGGATTTTCATGAAACTTTCAGGTCTGATAGAACATCAAAAAATCTAGAAATAAATTTTTTATTTTGATGACGTCACTTCCGGTTCGTAGATTTTTGCGATTTTGTCAATTTTAGAGGGTCACTTTGTCCGGTAATGTTCTCAAAAACCGTTGAAGATAGAAGTATGAAATTTTCAGTGATTATAGATCAACCTTCGGAAAAGTGCATTGAGTATATCATTTTCACCGGAAGTAGGTAGCGCCGGCGTTCGCTATGGCCCGAAAATAACCTTATCAAGAATTTCAAAATTTTTAACACCTTTTCTACGATAACCTTTTACCTAGAAATATTTTGTTAAGACATGTAGAACAAAAGAAGTGTAGAATTACAAGATCTTTCATCTGATATCTCCAAAAAAGGGCTGGCCCCTAAAATGAAGGGCCTACAAGGGCCAAAAGTTTTTCCTTTATATCTCAAAAAGTATTGAGAATTTGTAATACGTCAAAGAAGCAAAGTTGTTCAAAATGTCAAGCTTTATCTACTGCAGTCGTCAAAATACGTCCGACGTTGTCACTACCGGCCAAACAGGAAGTAGTCGGAAAACGCGTATTTTTGGCGTTCTTGACATGTTTTTGGATAACATGTCTCTGGGAGCATAAAAATTAATTTTCTGTCCGTCGTCGTCATTTCCGGTCAAACCGGAAGTAGCCAAAAATAGCTTATTTTGAAGGTTTCGATGCAAAATTGAAATTATACAGTCACTGGAGACGACTTAGCTCATTGCTTTCTTTTTCTGATGTCACTTCCGGTACTTCCGGTCAAATTAGGACGAAAGACCTACGCGTTGCTTCGCAACGAGCTTTGCTCTAGTTCTATTTATATTCTATTAATATTGAATTAAATGGTTCCAAAATGTAGACTGGAATCGAGAGTTAGCGTGAGTATTTCTTTAATCCTATACTCGGCACTCAGGTTCTTTATCGTATCAACTCCTACCGTGACACAGGACCTACGTTTTTAAGGTCATATCCGAAGGACCTTTGACCTTCACTTTTAGTGCTAATTGCTTGAAAAGAGAAGCTCTAAGGTTTTTTTCTGCGAAAAAATGAATATCATGTAGTTAACCGACGAAAAAAGATCGTGTTGCCATTGAATCGTAAACACGTAGTAGGGTGTCAGGCTTTGGGACTCATTCACTTGAGTCGGGTGTGACGACGATATCGTCACGTGTTGAAAATGTGTTTCATATATGGTAGTAGTCTCGATCTGTTGAAGGCGAGAATCTTTACTGTAGGCATGACCAATTACGGAATTTAGAAAATCAAAATTTTACAATATTGATGGTATCAATAAATTTTTGCTTCACATAAATATAATTAGCAATTGAAATATTTCCTTGATCAAGAACATTTTTTTTAAGAATAACAAATTTTCACTACATAACCAACTGAGCTTTAACCTTACCCCTTTTAAACACTGAAACCCTGACACTATAGCGACAGATTTGATAGATGCGGGTGAGGCACCCTTGCTTATCTTTAATAACTTTATTATCTTTTCTATTGTCAACTTCTCTTTTTTTTCAGGTAGTTATATCAAATAATCACCTGCTAATAGTGATTATGGTTCCATGCTTATTTCCTTAAAGTAAGTTTGATTTTAAATCGAGGCACGTCATGCACAAAAAAGTTGAGGTTATAGGGATTCAATAAACATCATAAAAAGTAATCACTTCGGAATCTCTATGGGCTTTATTGCGATTTTGTGAGACAATATAGCCTATTGGGTGGTATTATAACTTTTAAAGGGTCTGCGGGATCAAAGCACAACCCTAATAATCAAGAGAACCACATGAATCTGAAATGCAGACTCGTAGCATCTAAGAAATCATCTATTCTTAGTGTAGTAAACTATTGGAATTATTTTTTAAAGTCTTTACAGAGCGCATTTTTATTTGTTTTTGAGAACAATATAAATGGAACAAAACAACCCTTTGTCCTATATGTATTTTTAGAATATCGAAGTTTAATCAAACTAAATCAAAATCTATCAGTTACTGTTGACAAAGAGCTATCGACGTATTGTAAGCCTAGTTTTAAATCAAAACTTACATTTAATTCGTATATATTGACAGTAGAATTTCAAACTCCTTTCCAAATTATTGAAGCTCTATTCCAAACTGATTTCTCACTGGAGTGACATATTAATTTTATCCTATCTGAGAGTTTTTATGAATATGGCCGACACCTCTAACGAAAATGTTAAGGAATTTCCTTTTAGAAGATTCTCAGAAGTAGCGGGTGATTGGAAACCAATTACGTTTTTGCGCTGAGAGGATGTGCCTTGAGTTTCTTCGACACAATCTTAAATGTGATAGGTTATAAAATGCATACGATTTATTCATGTGTCAATTTTGGTAGTTTATTTTTTATGACAAATGGCACCTGCCATGAACAAGTGTGCAATGAAATATATTTGATCTTTCGAAATTAATTGATCTTAATGTATAGTGTGTACTTTGTGATACATATATTGTACGATAACTCTCAGTAAAAGATTGATTTTCATATATATTAAATTATTCATTTTAATTCTTAAAATATATTAATTAAAGGAATTTAAGTGATTTTTGAGGAAAAAAAGATTGCTTTTTACATTTATCTTTCTGGTTTTTTATAACACAGAAATTTTTATGTGATACTTATCAATTTCATGATAGCCAACTATGATTGAATTAAATTGAAGTTCTCATTAGATATGTTAATTACCGACTGTTAAATACTTAAATACCGACTGTTAAAGGAATATTATACATCTTCATAAAATCATTTCTATATGTTTGAAGAAAACAGCATGGGGTAAAACCATCAGGGCGAACAGCCTGCGGGGCGAAAAAAAAATAGAGTTCAGAGAATTTGTTTGTCGTCAGGAAAGCGTAGGCTAGAGTTTTGAATGAATTGATCTTTGTCATTGTGCACAATTCCACGTACCTCATTTCTGCATACAACAGCTTTAAATATTTTCCACAATGATCACGCCTACTCTGGAAAAACCGCTGATAACATGTTACAAGCAGCTAGAACAACGTAGAAAATCGATGATATATGCATTTTGGAAACAGAATAAGTAAAAGGATTTCTATTTATTTATTCAATGTTTATTTATTTATTTTTTATCAGTTTTCTTTTTAAATTTAATTAATTTATTCCTGTTTATTTATTTATTCATCTATAACATATAATGTTCTTTTTGTAAAAAAAAAAAAAAAAAAAAAAGAATAAATACGAGCATTCATACGTTTTCTTAGTATAATTTCATAATTTTTACGAAGGTTAAGATAAGTAGATAATGAACGTTGTATAACTGCATCATAAACAATGACGTGGATTTTTCAACGGTGAAAATACTTCATTCAGCATTTATTTTTGATGTTTATTTTAAACTTTTATGAACGATCAAAATATATACTTTTCATTGTGTAACATTCTACAGATTCCTTGTTTAGTGATCAGATTTAATTGTTCCTCTGTGAAGTTTAAAAACTCTTCATTTATAAGTTAAATTGGTTATTTTAATTATCATGCAATCATTTAGAACCGATTCAAGTATGTAATTTTTAAGTCAATGAACTTAATATTCATTTTCACGCAAACTCCACTGAATCTATGTTTGTATCACTTGTCATATTACACCCTGCACATTGCCATAAATATCTTTACTGATATTCATTTAAATAAAGTCGGTGAAGTCGCTCTATATGATCTGAAACGGATTTAAAAAGCGTCTAAAATATAAAAGGATCGATGAATCATACAGTACATGGTCACTTTAAATTGAAAAGATGATTTTAGGCATTGTACACCTGATTTTCATTAAAATTTGAAACTTTTATTACCATTTTTTTGCGAAAATTCTGCTGAAACTTAATGTACCGTTATGAACATTTGCTTACAACAAAATAAGATGAATAATATTATAATTTTGTGTTTTTCAATAATTATAAAACCATATGGGTTTAATATGATTCTCTTTTTTATTGTAGAGGCAGATATAACAAAAATGTTTAAGCAAAAAAATAACATTTGGTAATAAGTACACAATATAATTCAAATCAATTCCTTGTGTATATACATGAACCTGAAGATTTTTTTAATGTATAATTGAAATTTTAGGAGATACATTTCAGTGAAGTATCGTCTTCGGGGTAGTGATGTCCAAGATATAACCTTGTTCAATTTAAGTTTGTCCCCTGCACGTTTTGTTGTCGTATACCTTAAGTGAGATGGCGGTAATGTAGTATATGCTTTGGAACTTATTTCCAATGTAAAGATGAATAATGATCCCCATCGAGTAATGACCAGGGGACAAGGTCATTATTCAACGTCGTAAAATGACCCCTTTGACCGTAAAAAAAGTGTCACCACCCTAAAAATTTGCAGAATCCACGTGAAGAAAATTAACCACCGTAGTAAAATGACTCCCTGTGGATTAAAGCTGAAATTTTTAGGGGCAAAAAAAAATTAGATAAAGAAGTATATTTGCCAAAATGCTCACCTGTGCTAATTGGGAATAAATTGATGACATGTTGATCTCACAACATTATACAATTATAGCTTTATTTTAAGGTCAATGCGATGATTCAGAATCTAAAGGAGTAAAAGATTCGAGCCTAAAGGATTAGGTAAATATTGTTTTTCGATGGTGGAAATCATCGTACTGAGAGAAAAAAAATCAGCAGTATTATATATTATTATATCCTCCACTTAAAAAGCGGTAAGTTATACATTTGTACAGTGATCGGGATGTCCATCCATCCGTCTGTTACCCTTTGGGGTATCCATCTCTTATCCACAACTGTTCTCATAAATAAAAAGATGTGTTTTTGAAACAGCTATGCCCATGTATAGCAACATAGCGAAGATTAAACTTTTCTTAAATGCAATTTAAATATATTGGTACCCAAAAAAGGATCTTTTCACAAGAAATACAATTGCAAAATAGGAAAGCCCTAGCACCACTTGTTCAAAAGTAATGGCTAAGGATACGTTTTTGAAAGGCAGATCAAAATCAAAGGTCAAAGGGCCAAAGTTGATGGTTACTTAAGAAAGGTTTAATGTAACAAGAATTACATATGTGAAGTATGAAAACCCTAGCCCTTACAGTTCATGGCCAAGATTGAAAAATTTTTTATAAGTAAGGAAATCTCCAAGGTCAAGGTCAAAAGGTCAAAGTTTTTAGTATCCAATGAAAGTTCATGCCAAAAATACATATGTGAAGTATAAGAGTACTAGTATCTACCGTTTAAAAGTTATGGCTGAAGTAAAAATTTGGCATTTTTGTGTTAAATGGGACAAACTCCAAGGTAAGGGTCAAAAGAGCTTTCGTAGTACCCAAAATAAGGTCTTGTCACAAGGAATACACATATTAAATATGAAAGTCATGGCTCCAATAAATGAAAAGTTATGGTCAAGGTTAAAGTTTTTGCGGACAATCAGACCGCCAGATAGACAGCTAGACATACAGACGGACACGATAAAATTAAATACCCCCGAATCTTCGATTACGAGGACATAAAAAGAAATGGTCTTCAATTAACTTTTTCATTTTATGATACAGTATAAAGAAGACGTTATACAAAAATGAAAATGTTTGTTCCGATTTTCAGATTAAATTCTCTGAAAAATATACTCAGAACTGAGTAAAAGGGTAGAGGAAAACAAAAATTTAGAAATGTAATGAATACTGTGTGCTAAATCAAAAGTTTATGTCTACATGTATATTTTTTGCATTAGAATGTGTATTTTACACTATCCCATAGCTTTACAGAGCATATTTTAGGTGTTATACTCTCCCCACCCCCTTACTTATTTAGGAGGAAGTCAATTATCAACAAGAGCAACAACAACAAAAAAACTATCCAACCTTTATTTTTCTTTAAGGTGGGACTAAAAATAAGCTTAAAATATTCTAATATTCTACTAATTTTCAACTAATACTTTGCCACAATACTTTCAAGTATACCTCCACCAACATTTAAAGTATGCTATAATCATGGCGAAGTAAATTATGATATGATAGTACTTGTTTGAAGGCTTAACTTTACTTCAATATTTTATCTAGAGTCTCTTTTAGTATTATTGAAAAATCTAGAGTTTAATATATATTTTTTCTTCTCATTTATTATTTTTTTTATTTAACGTAATGTTCTTTTTTTTTGGGGGGGGTATAAAATTTTCATCCTCTTTCACTGTCAAATAGTTTTTGCCAAACTTATATCAGCTGAAAGTTGAAATTAAGGATTTTTTTTCTATTTAAGAGTATTTAAACCTGATTGTTGTATGGTTTGATTTCTAAAAACAAGTGGAAAATCATTCTTTAAGCAAATATCATAAGGAGGAATATTAAAAAGAAATTTGATTTACTTGAAAATTAAAGAATCTCTTTTCAATCACAATTTTAGCATTGAAGAACTACGTGAATCTTTTAATTATTTCATACGACTTTTTGTATTTTTCCGGTTACAGAATATGTAAACATAAATTATTTTCGTTGTACAAAAGATACAGTGTATATTGTGAATAAAATATTAAAAACTTTATCTTTTAATAAAGTTTATTCATACATTTTAAGGTTTGGAAAAGGTGTGCCTTTCTCTCTCTCTCCAGTGTGCGTTTGATCCATTTACATGTACCATCTTTGATTTTCTATGTTTTCTCCTTCATCAGAGAAATGAAGATTAATTGATTGACTGTTAATTGCTTAAAACTGATTTGTCAATATTTCGGCAGAGAGATATGAGGAACTTTATTACCCCTACGTGCTAAGAAGAACACAGATCAAATCTATTCGAACAAATGCATGAATTACTCGGAGGAAGAACAATTATAATATACAGCATATTTTCCCTTTGACCTGTTATCAATTTTGTATCACTTTGAAGGGAGTCATTTTCCATAGGGGTCAATTTTTCATAGGACTAACATATAAAATAATGACCCGTTGGACTTTTTTTCTACCAAAACTGATTTTTTTTCTACGGGTGGGGGGTCATTTTTTGTCGTTGAAAAATGACCCCCGGTCATTATTCGATGGGGGTCATTAATCGTCTTTACACCGGATCCCGATCATGACAAGGAGCATGCGTTGGTGTGGCCGGAATGGAGGTGATGCCCACGCCTCCATGGCACCGTCCATGGCATCCCACCTTTGATGTTTTTTAGATCTGTGTTTGCTCTGCTCCTATTTAGTATTGTTTTACTGACTTTGAATATTGTTTGTTTTCTTCATATGCTTTATGTTATAATAATATTGCTTTATTATATAGCTAATAAATAGTCTCTAATAAAATACTACCAAAAATCTAGAGAATTCTAACCTTCAATACCTTGACGTTTTATTGAACGCTAACTTTGTATTACAAATATGAGCATGCCCGAAACATTCCGAATATGAGCGTTCAATATCGAACGCCCCGTTGTAAACTAAAAAAGTCGTCTGTTCAAATTCTGAGAGCTAAATTGAAGAAAGGAATTGGCATCTAGGTAAGATGTGTTTTTTTTCACACAAAAATGTACCTATTAAACCCATTGAAACCTAAATAAGCAAATCATATCGCTCGGTAGGGTCATCGGAATGATGCGATATAGAACGCTAACAAGACAGACGTTAATTTGAATACTGATACTGAAAAATCATTAATTTGAGGGATTCTTAGCTGGAATAATTATTATAAATTATGTGAAAATGTTTTAGCTATATAATAAAGGAGTTATTGAACTCATATTGGTGAATATTGGCGTTCGTTGGCTGTTCAAATGCACTCGCAAGCTATATATATTCACCAATATAAGTTCAATAACCCTATAATATATCGGCCTTAACTAATGTTCTATACATGTATATCTTAAATGTTATTAGTATACCAAACATGAAACATATGAAGATAACGAAAAGTATTCAAGGTCAAAATGCTGACTTTAAACGATGTTGCTGATTTTGTTCTTTCACCAACCTCCTGTTTGTCAATAATTTACCTCCTTTAAAAACGTTTATATATAAATCAATTTTGATTGAAAAAGGGAGTTGTCAATGATGTTAAAAAGCCTGGACTTGGGAATGGTTGTGTATAAAGTTGAAAAGTCGTTAGTTTTTAGGCTGTTGATTTTGGTAAAATCTTGTGATTTAAAATTGACCAAAAGTTCTTTGGAATTTATGAGTATCCACATCTGATTCACACCACTTCTTGAGTATATTGTTGCACAGTACTCTTGATGTTTTTCCTTTACAACTGTCAATATCTCAGTGAGGAGTAACGAAAGGGGCTTGGCTGAACATTTACTAGAACCCGCAATGTATCTTTGTTTGTAAGGATTAACTAAATGGTTAACTAACCTTAACTGGGAATAAAGTCTGATTCATTAAAGGACACTTATAGCAAGTTTGACAAATTACTCGCAACGCACTCCAAGATAGTTTGTTGATAATTATCGGCAATATTTTATGGTACATTTTGGCAATCACATTAAGTGTATCTATCCATTTTTGAATATTTTAGTTTCTTTGGTAGCCCCAAGTGAGCTTACACTCTCTTGGTAATCAGACAAAGAAATCTGTAAAGTGCCATGATGGTCGTTCTCCTTGACACCAACGATGAATCAAAACAGATAGCAATAAGTATTTTTTCATTGTTAACTTATTTTGGTGTCTTTTTTTAAATCCGTGAAATTGACTGTTGAAAAATGATAACACAAGCCATGTATATAAAACATTTTTTTTTCGTTATTCAAAAATCATTACCCCTTAGTGCAATTATTGCGGTGCGACTGTCTTAAGTCAATAACAAACTTATCAATTTCACCAAGAGATTGGCTTCTTAAAATGAAAACTGCAGATAATTCTTATGAAACCTTAAAATATAAGACACCGTGTCACAAAAATGTCAACATAAACCAGCGTTGGTACAATAATGAAGTCTCACTGCTCAATGGCCCTGGGTGTCGATAAATGTCTAAGTTTAAAGCCCTTTGACGGTTAATGTTGACATCTAATTATGATTGTTAATTGATTGTTTGTATGTTTATAAGGTTCCGATTAAGAATTTCCACTGAAATAAAGACGTCACCATTTACCGGCGATGTGTTTCAAATTAAGACCTTTGATGGGCACTAAGGGCGGTTGAGCAGTGAATGTTCCTTTTTGAGCCTACTCCTCCCGACTCGGTTTTGAAGGTCGCATCGCCCTCGGTCGATATACTCTCTGTATCTGAGGTCAATATCTGTCATCCTGGGTCATTATAAATGCATATTGACATACATTGAGTCCATATTTGTATAATGATAATTAAAGGTAAATTTATTATTGAAAGAGAAAATGCAGTACATTAAAATATAAATACAATAAAAACTAGAAACTCTTGTTGCTACAGCAACAAAGAAGGTCTTCCGTTTTCCTCTATTTATCTACATGAATGAGCTTTTATCTATGTTAAAAAGGCATATAATATTTTTAATGATTTCAGGAAAACAAACAGCCGGAGGTGTAACTTACAAGATTCTTTACTTTACTTTAGACAATTATAGTCTTAAAAACATGTACAAAAAACATTTTTTAATTTTTTATTACTTCCTGTGACGACCGGAAGTGACAGCGTACGCATTTTACCCTATATTTTTTGCCCAATTTTCATGTTGTTTTATTCATATTATTGTCTTGATCTGTTACAGTTTAAGAGATCTCGTAGTATTATCTTCTCATTTTGAGGACAAAAAATCATGTGACCGGAAGTTAATTTTTGAAAAGATATTTGAGGTTACTCTAGATATTTCAGTCTAAATAACATGTCCTAAAATCATTTCTAATGCTCTTCTTATCAAAAATATTTATGGGATAGTATAATACTAAATTTATGCAGTTTTTCTTTCATAAGCGGAAGTTGTCCATTTTGTTTCCAGTGGGACTGACATATTTCAAAACTACAAAAAAGATGCTATAATGTATTACTAAGAAAGATTCCATAAGAAAAGTTTTTATTCATTTGTTCACTTCCTGTGACAACCGGAAGTGACGGTGGACAATCATTTCCTGACTAGTTTTGCCTACACATTAAGATCTACCACTTGTAAAAGTTTGGTGTCTTAATCTCTTACACTTTACGAGATCTAGTTATGATAACTTCTCATTTTGAGGACAGGAAATCACGCAACCGGAAGTGAATTTTATAAAGATATTTGGAGTTAGTGAAGACAGTTACAGTCTTAATAACATATCCAAAAATCATTACAAATACTTCATCTATGAAAAATATTTACAGGAAAGAAAAATACTCAAATTATGAAGCTTTTCTCTTATAACCAGAAGTTGTCTTCTTTGTTTCCGGTGTTACTGACTTATTTCAAAACTACAAATAAGATGCTATTATGTGATTAAAAAAAAGTTTCCATAAGGGAAAGTTGAATTTTTGGACTTCTTTGATCACTTCCTGTGACGACCGGAAGAAATAATAACTTCTCATTTTGAAGACAGGAAATGACACGCAACCGGAAGTGAATTTAAATAAAATAGTTTATGTTACTGTAGACATTTGCAGTCTGAATAACATATCCAAAAACAGTTGCAGACACTTTATCTATGAAAAAATATATATTGGAAAGAAAATATTCAAATTATTTAGTTTTTCTCTTATAACTGGAAGTTGTCGTTTTTGTTTCCGGTGGAGCTGATATATTTTGAAACTACAAATAAAGCGCTATCATGTGATGCAATAAACGTTCCATAAAAGAAAAATTGAAATTTCCGATTTTTTGACCACTACCTGTGACGACCGGAAGTGACGGCGGACAATCTTAACCTATATGTTTTTGCCTTTTTGTCAAGATATACCACTCCTATAAGTTTGGTGTATACATCTCTTACCGTTTCCGAGATATAGCTATAAGAACTATTCATTTTGAGGACAGGAAGTCACACGACCGGAAGTGAATTTTTCAAAGATATTTGACGTAACTGTAGTCATTTGCA